>NW_012267224.1:30866860-30867501 GCF_000151885.1 Dipodomys ordii
ATAAGACAAGATGCAGACATAGAGGGGATCCAAATAGGGAAAGAAGAAATAAAACTCTCCCTCTTTGCAGATGACATGATCTTGTATTTAAAGAAACCCATAGGGCTGGGAAAGTGGCTCAGTGGTAGAGTCCTTGCCTTGCATGCCTGAGGCCCTGGGTTCGATTCCTCAGCATCACATAAGCAAGAAGAAAAAAGCCGGAAGTGGCGCTGTGGCTCAAGTGGTAAAGCGCTAGGCCTTGAGCTCAAGAGCTGAGGAACAGCACCCAGGCCGAGAGTTCAGGCCACACGACCAGATACCCAAAAAAAAACAACATCATCAAAAAAGAATCCCATAGATTCCACTCCCAAATTACTCAAGCTGATTCAAAACTTTGGCAAAGTAGCAGGTACAAAATTAACCCCCCAAAATCAATGGCTTCTCTGTATGACAACAATGAGAAAAGCATGGCTGAAATTAGGAAAGCAACTCCATTTGTAATAGCCCCACAAAAAATAAAATACCTAGGAATTAACCAAAGAAGTGAAGTACCTCTATGATGAAAATTTTAAAATCTTGAAAAAGGAAATCAACACAGAACTTAAAAATGGCAAAACCTCCCATGCTCCTGGATTGGAAAGATTAACATCGTGAAAATGGCA
>NW_012267224.1:30867551-30878846 GCF_000151885.1 Dipodomys ordii
AATCAGGAAAGCAACTCCATTTGTAATAGCCCCACAAAAAATAAAATACCTAGGAATTAACTTAACCAAAGAAGTGAAGGACCTCTATGATGAAAACTTCAAAAACCTGAAAAAGGAAATCAAAACAAAACCTAGAAAGTGTAAAAACCTCCCATGCTCCTGGACTGGAAGGATCAACATCATGAAAATGGCAATACTTCTCAAGACTATCTATAAATTCAATGGAATACCTATCAATAATCCAACCTCATTCTTCAAGGAAATAGAAGAAGCAATCCAAAAATTCATATGGAACAATAAAAGACCCCTTAATAGCAAAAACAATCCTTAACAGAAAGAACAATGCTGGAGGAATATCAATACCAATTTCAAACTCTACTACAAAACCATAGTAATCAAAACAGCTTGGTACTGGCACAAGAACAGACCTCAAGACCAATGGAATAGAATTGAGAACCCAGAAATGAACCCACAGACCTATAGCCACCTAATCTTCGATAAGGGAGCTAAAAAAAATTAGAATGGAAGAAAGACAGCCTCTTCAGTAAATGGTACTGGCAAAATTGGTTTAACACCTGTAGAAAACTAAAGCTAGATGCTTATATATCACCCTGAACCAGAATCTACTCCAAATGGATCAAAGACATCGAAGTCAAAGCAGACATGTGAAAACATTACATGAAGGAATAGGAGAAACCCTAGGTCTCCTTAGCACATGCCAAAATTTTCTCAATAGAGACCCAGAAACACAACAAATCAAAGAAAGGTTGGACAAATGGGACTGCATGAAATTGCAGAGCTTCTGCATGGCAAAAGACATAGCTAGCAAGATCAATAGCAAGCCCATAGTTTGGGAGAAGATCTTCACTAGCCATACAACAGACAAGGGTCTCAAATCTAAAATATACCGGAACTCAAAAAGTTAAACCCCCAACAACAAATCCTCAAAGAAACAACTGCCCAATAAATAAGTGGGCTAAAGACTTAAAGAGAAACTTCTCTGAAGGGGAAATAAGAATGGCCAATAGACACATGAAGAAATGCTCAACCTCTCTAGCCATAAAAGAAATGCAAATCAAAACAACATTGAGGTTCCACCTCACCCCAGTTAGAATGGCTAAAATCAAGAACTCTAATAACAACAGATGCTGGAGGGGATTTGGTCCGAAGGGAGCCCTACTGCATAGTTGGTGGGAGTATAAACTTGTTCAACCTCTTTGGGAAGCAGTATGGAGGTTAATCAAAAGACTCCACATAGAGCTCCCCTATGACCCAGCAATCCCACTTTTGGGCATTTACCCAAATGATCACAAACAAGACCCTACTAAAGCTACCAGCACAACTATGTTTATTGCAGCATTATTTACCATAGCTACAATATGGAACCAACACAGATGCCCCTCAGTAGATGAATGGATCAAGAAAATGCAGTGTATATATATACACAATGGAAATCTGTGCCTCCATTAGAAAGAATGTCTCTGCCCCATTTGTTAGCTAATGGAAAGACTTAGGAAAAATTACATTAAGTGAAGTGATCCAGGCCCAAAGAAGCATAGGTCCCATGCTTTCCCTTAGACACAAGTGGTTCTTTTCTTTCTTGCTATTGTTTCTAACGTATATATAATGTACCATGTGATTTTTTTTGTTTTTTTTTTTCTATGTTTCTCCCCCATGGTATCTCCCTTTTTCACTGTATTTGATGTTGGTGCCCTGCATCTTGTATATACACTTCTCTAATTTGTGGAGGGGAAAGGAAAAAACAAAATGCTTAAATAGGGATACAGGTTGACCCATTGTAACAATGAGATGTACAAGACACTAAGTTGAAAACGAACTTTACAATTTAGGCAGAGGAGTTGGGCAGTGTAGTTGTGGAGATGGGAAGGAATGGATGGTAGGGGAAAAACAAAGGACGAGGTAACAATGTTTGATAGGAAATGTGCTTAATGTAACTGTAACCCCTCTGTACAGTATTTTTACAATAAAAACATATTAAAAATAAAAATTTAAAAATCAAATGTAAAAAAATGAAGAAGCAGCTGTGGTAAGTGTAGGGATTTTTTGCAGACATGTTTATACACACATATTTTGAAAGGCATGATCTAGAGACAAAATGAGTTATTAGTATGTATGCAAATGATTCATATAATCATGGACATTGACCGAATTACCTGAAGAGAGAACGTAAAATAAAAAGGAACCAGGTGTCTCATGCCTCCAATCCTAGCTATTCAGGAGGCTGAGATCTGAGGATCTTGGTTCAAACCTCACCCAAGAAGGAAAGTCTGTGAGATTCTTATCTCTAATTAGTCTCCAGAAAACCAAAAGTGGTGTTGTGGCTCAACATGGTTGAGTGCTAGCCTTGAGCAAAAGGGAATTCAGACCCTACATCAGACCAAAAAGAAAAAGAAAAAAAGAAAAAAAATGAAAGTAAAAAGGTCATAGGATACGAATGTATGTGAATGAATGTGCTTAATATGGAGGAACTGTACAATTAATAAGTAACCTTAATAACTTGGTGAAAATCTGAATTCAGTTCTCTGAAGTGTAAATAAATTCATAGCATTGTCCATCTAACCCTTACTTTCCATAAATTGTAGTAATAGTTGCCAACAGTGTTTAATGGACATTTATGTTCAAAGGAAGTAAAGAATAGCTCATATGAAGTCTTACAATGTAAATTATATTTATTTATTTGTAATGACCATAATAGTCACTTGTATTTCTTTTCATTCAAAATAATATAATAAAGGGTTAAAGGGTTTCTCTGTATCTGCTTTGAACATATTTATAGCTTACATACTAATAAAAGAATTAGAAAATACATAAATAGAATACAATTCTACAATAAAACTAGAGATAAAACAGAATGAAAGAACAAAATGATTCTAAAGAGATGTGCCAGTGAAGATATAGGAGCAAGAGTGGAGGAGGTCTTGCAAACATCTGAAAAAATGAATTTTATATAGCCTAAGTTTTTTGGGGGAGACTGGAACACAGCTGGCAAAGAAGGATGTGATTCCATTTCACTAAAAGAAATTAAACTGTACATAGAGAAATGGGAGCAGAATTGTCTGTCTGGGGGGTATTTGTAAAAAGCAGACAAAAAGACATGAATCTTTTCTCCAAACCATAGATCAAGTGGAATTGTTCACTATTAAAGTGTCATGGGAGAATTTAAAAGTTGAATTTAGATAAATGGGCAGGCACAAAAAGACACCAAACAAACAGGAATCTTTTTTAAAAATTTAACTGAAAGGATAGCTTAAATTATTCACAGTTATATCCAGGATAACATTAATGTCCCTTTATTTAAATGCTAATCTTAATTTCTTCTCCTCAATGTGGAAGACTGCTATGTGTTCCTTAGATGGATATAAACATAAACATAACATAAACCTTAGATAGACATAGAGTATCATATCATCAGAAATTGTCAGTGAAAGGAGCCAGGGTTCAAAACTATAATATATGAAAATCATGAGTGGAAGGAATGCAGTCTAGGCCTGTGCCAGCAATACATAGAAGATACACTCCAAATCAAAATGGATTGGAGGTACAGCTTAAGTGACATACTGCCTGCCTAGCAAATGCATGGTCCTGCATTCTTTTGTTAGATTTGCTAGAATCTAACCAAAAGAAATAATTAGTCAAACCAACGAGCCTTATATTAAATAATACTTTTGTTGTCAACAAAATGGTGAGACAAAGGACAAATGGTAACCCAAGGCAACAGCGATTCTTATAAGACAATATGCAGGAAATGATCTTTACAACTTCTGGGGGGAGGGAAGGAGGGACTGTGGGAGAAAAGTGAGGAGGGGCTAACAATGTTTGACAAGAAATGTACTCATTACCTTATGTGTGTAACTGTAACTTCTCTGTACATCAGCTTAACAACAAAATTGAATTAAAAAATAAAAAATACCTTTGAAAGGAAATTTATCATAAGACATCATATGATTGGATGATATTCTATATTTTTAAATTAATTTTTCCTTTAAATGTGTCATGTTCATATTATTTTCAAGCCCATACTCTTTTGTGTCTCTTTCAAATTATCCCATCTCTTTTCTATCACCCTCCTTCATTTATTAATCTCTCAATATTGTCTGTCTGTAAGTTTCACTTCAGATCCACAAATATGAATTTATATTCTTATTGGTAGGCTCTGAATTTTTGTATCTTAAATTTTCTTTAAACCATTGCTGTAGTTGGAATCTACTATCAACCCATACTTCAGCATTGTCTTCTCCAATTGTAAAATACCTATTTGTTATACTGGTCTTTAATGATCAGTGGACTTTGGAACAGATGGTCAACACAATGTCCATTTCAGGGCTCAAGTACACAGTTTCATCTACAGTCACTTGCTAGGTTTTAGGTCTTACAATTCAGTATGTAGATACCCTGCAATTTCCACTCATGGATATTTCAGTTATCATTAATATATTTCAGATAACCAAGTATAATGCCATTCACAAATCAAGGAACCAAAAATAATAATTGTTTTAATTTATAGTTATTCATTGCATATTCTTTTGACTTCAAGCTATTTCATTCATTCTGGTAATGAGCAGATTTTAACATTTGACAGCATTTTAATTGTGCATGTATTTTTCTTTCTTTATTTTGGGGGGGGGAGAGTCCAGTCATGGGGCCTGAACTCTGGGCCTGGGCACTGTTCCTTAGCTCTTCAGCTCAAGGCTAGCACTCTACCACTTGAGCCACAGTGCCACTTCTGGCTTTTTTTCTTTTTGCTTATGTGGTGCTGAGGAATCGAACTCAGTGCCTCTTGCATTCAAGGCAAGCACTCTATCACTGAGCCACCTTCCCAGCCCCTGTGCATGTATTTTTCTAATCTTTAAGTGAGAAAAACCTACAATTATTTAACCTACAATTATTTAATATAACTTTTTAATCATTCAACTGTGTTTTTATTGTTTTTTAATTTTTATTTTATTTGTCCTATTTCCTTTTAACTTCCTTCGTAACAGATTTTAGTGGGTTTCACTGTGCCATTTTCATACTTATAAAATTCTGTAATATTTAATGTTACTTTTACCTGTGATACTGAAAGACATTATGTAAAATGAAATCTCAAATTAAAATGTTCAGCAATACAGAAGCTAATCTGACTCCAGAGCCATAGGCTCAAATATGTGCAAATCGTCCAAGACAGGTTTAAAGTAGCTAGTGAGCATCTCAGCATTTTCCTCAGGAGTGGACATCCTAAACAATAATATGCCTTCTTTGTTGATCACTGCATATTTACACCTATATTCTTCTGAGCAGTAAATCATATTGGAAAAACATTTGCCTGTAAGCATGTGAAGGCACATTCTAAGATGGCAGTACCTTGTCAGCACATTTACAGATACCATTATTAGAGTGAGCATGTGATTGATGAGAAGAAGCACTAAGTTAGAGTTGAAAATTTCCACAAGTGAGTTGTGCCGAACCCCAGGCAACTGCATTCAGTATTCATAAGGTCCATGCCCAGAGTGGATAGATGCTGCTTCTGTTTAAGAAAATGTCAGAAGATTTTTTTTTAGCAAAGTAGTATAGCTGTAAGGAAAGTATAATTAATTCCTTACTTAACATTTATTAATAGCTAAATTTAAACTGTCACTATTTCCAAGTATCTAATGGTATTGAAGCACTTGTAAGATCCTCTGAATAGCACTTTATCTGATCCTAAAGGTACAATGTATTTCTGAAACTCACATAAAAAACTTACCATGACTCAATAGGTAAAAACAAAAGCTGTATGGAGAAAATTATAAAACAAGTGAGTAGATTAACCGTATTCACTTACAATTTGTTAAATTAAGAAAATAACTTATAATGAAATGGGTATATAGTATAGCTCATGTTCAGAATAGCAGAAACAGCAGCATAATATATAAATAGTCTCAACTTTAATAAAATGAAATTGCAAAATATGCAATATCAATATGGAGCAAACAGTAAACTAATACTGGTAAAGTAATACTTATTTACCACTGAGAGAGGATATAGGGAAATGCCATTTTACTAGGCTAGTAGTAGTTGGTATTGCCTATTTTCTTATTTAATTGTAATGGTTTGTGAATGACATTCAATTAATAAGGATATATAAAATCAGATCATGTTGCTAGGCCTTTAATCCTAGCTACTCAGGAAGCTATGAACTGAGGATCACAGTTTCATGCCAGCCTGGGTAGGAAGGCTTGTGAGCCTCTTGTCTCCAATTCACTACTAAAAAACAGAAGTAGAGCTGTGGCTCAAGTGATAGATAATTAGCTTCAAACAACAACAACAAGAACTACAAAACTTAGGGACAATAATTGGCTCGGCGTTCAAACCCCAGGACCAGTACAAAAAATTCATTTCTTCTCTTTTCCTCCGGCGCACCACTGAAGACTCCGGTGTCTCCATGGGTCGCTGCCCCGCCCGGTGTTACCGGTAGTGTAACATCAAGCCATACCCAAAGTCTCGCTTTTGTCAAGATGTCCCTGATGCCAAGATCTGCATCTTTGACCTGGGGCGGAAGAAGGCAAAAGTGGATGAGTTCCCACTTTGTGGGCACATGGTGTCAGATGCATATGAGTAGCTCTCCTCTGAAGCCCTGGAGGGTGCCCGTATTTGTGCCAACAAGTATATGGTAAAAAGTTGTGGCAAAAATGGCTTTCATATTCGAGTACGACTGCATCCTTTCCACTTCATTCGCATCAACAAGATGTTGTCCTGTGCTGCGGCTGACAGGCTCCAGACAAGTATGCGGGTGCCTTTGGGAAACCCCAGGGCACTGTGGCCAGGGTTCACATTGGCCAGGTAATAACGTCCATTGCACCAAACTGCAGAATAAAGAACATGTAATTGAGGCATTACGCAGGGCCAAGTTCAAGTTCCCTGGTCGTCAGAAGATCCACATCTCCAAGAAGTGGGGCTTTACCAAGTTCAACGTGGATGAGTTTGAAGACATAGTAACTGAGAAGTGCCTCATCCCTGATGGCTGTGGAGTCAAATACATCCCAAATCGTGGTCCTCTGGATAAGTGGCGAGCCCTGCACTCATGAAGGTCTCCACCACTGAGATATATCAACCCCACTTTAATCATGTTCCCCAATAAAATTTGCATTATGTCGAAAAAAATTCATTTCTTACTAGAATAATCTTCAAAAACAGATAGCATGTAATATGTTATCTAATTTGAAAGAAAAAATAATTTTAAAATATTGGATTATGTTTCTGTGTTAATGATAATCATATATAGGCTTAGCTTAGTGTCTTTTATATTTTTATTGTTGTGAATTTATTTAGGTATGAGAGTGCATGAATATGTATACATGGAAGTGCATGTACTATTGAAAGGAGGAGTCAGCCAGGTGTGGTGAAGAATACCTGTAATCTCAGTTACCTTGGACTCAGAAACGGGGAGATCACAAATTGGAGACCAGCCAATTAGATTCGTTATCAAGAACAAGATAAATGCCAAAGGAGTGGAGATATAACAAGGAGTATAACAAGTGAGGTCTTAGAGTCTCAGATTCAATGTCGGGGACTGAAGAAAAATTAATAGAGAAATAGATTCTGTGTGGAAGTAGTATATCTTTTATTTCTCCTTGTTCTATCTTTCAATAATGAAAACTAATTGATTTTGCCATAATGCTGGTATACATGCTTTTAACTTATGAATAAGGAAAGGGGTAGAAATTTAGCTACATTGTAAAGTAAAATAGCAGAAGGCTGTTAATATTAAATAATTATTTTCATAAGTTGTTATAATAGCCCTATTGACTCATCTCCTCTTGTCTTAATGGCCTTATTGTGCATAAAATAACCTCTGAAAAAAATTCAGTGTGCTCAGTGTTTACTTGTTCTTTATCTTTGAATGCACACTTAATTTCAAACACATCCCAATGACATAAATGACACAGTAAGTAGTTAAGCATTTGGATAAACTCATTTTACAAAAGAAAAAAATAAATTGCATGACATATCTAAATGTAATATGAAAGTTAAGAACACAGCATAAAAATGTTGAAATAGCTATTACTCTGTTGTGTCTGCTATTTATATTTACAAAGTGAGAATTACATGAAACAATAAAAGCAACTATCCAGGACACAGTACAAGTTACGCACTAGATGATTAATGAGTATTTATTGATAAGCAATATTGCCTAAGTATCCAAAAGGTCTTCAAATTAAAGTATTTTATATTGCAAAATTGTTCCATTTTTCAATAATCTGGAGGTAAACTATAACAAAAATTGTTCAGTGTCTGTAGGCTGAATTTATCTTCCTAAGGCCTTCCCATACACAGGCAAATCTGTATCGATTTTGTGATTTAAGCATTGGCCAATGGACTCAATACAATTTCCCACTGGCTTTGTTGAATTGTACTATATGTTATGTCTTTCAAATTGTTACTAGATATTAATTTTCCCAGAGGAATATATCAGCATGTACACTTTCAATTACTTCCTATTATCTATAAAATATTCTCACATTTTGTTTTTGATTCCTTTAAAGAAAAGCTACCTAAAGCAACTCAATAATTTCCTTGAAACTTTCCCCAGTTCCATTGTTACTAATTTCTCTATCACTAGAGTGCTCTAGAGTTCATATTTATAATTCTTCAATTCATTCCTGCAATTTTTCTTTTGGCCAGCAAGCAAGTCTCTTTAATAATTGCAAATTCTGTTTTGAGCAGTGAATACTCTTAAAAGGACGACTTGCCTTAATATGTTTAAATTTTACATATAAAAACTGATATCTTTTCCTATCATCTTATTTGATTTCACTAAAAATGAGTGATAAGGATAATTTACTGATACTATTTTTAACTTAATTCAAGAATAATAAAAGGGGAGTCCGGGAAGATGGCAGAGGAGAAGCTGGAGTCTAAGTAAGCTCTCGCATAGAAAGCAGTTTTAGAGTTCCAGTGAACAGTCCTAAGTCAGAGAATTACACCAAGTGTGCCATCACAGGACAGAGAGTTAGACAAGAGAGGGAAAGCCAAGGCAAGGAGTCACTTCTGGGCTTTTGCCAGCAGCCGAGGCGGTGGCAGCAGCTGTGGCAGCAGCAGGCAAGCACAAGATCCACACCTGAGCCACAGAGAGTCCGGGACAAAGGAGCCAGATGCAGCAGGCGAGCGGATTCTACTCAACACCAGCAAGAACCAACAAGGAGCAGACATATTCATCCTGTATTTCACAGACCAGAGATGACCCAGGAACTAAGACTCGGCATGAGTAGAAGCCTGTCATCCTCAATCCTTCTCAGGGAGCAGAGGAGGGAAGGCCACCCCTCCCCCGCCAGCACCAGAGATCTCCATCTTGGATACCAACAAAGCTCGGAGGAGCTGCTAGCTCCAACTCAGGCCTTGGAATAAAACGAGTCATTTAGCAGGTCACAAGAACTTAACAGCGAAGTGACCTGCCAGACTCAGCTCCACCCAGGGAAAATTCACCCAGCTCCGGTGCCAGCCCTAGGAGTGGGTTTCTTCACTGGGTAATCAGAACCAGAGGCTGCCCCTCCCTCTAGCAGCCTTGACAATCAATTGAAAATCAGTAAACAGAAACCCTGAGAATGTCTCCAGGATGGGCTCTGTGAGTTTTTCACAGACTAGCCCCCGGGAAAACCTACTGTTTCTTGAAAGGCCTCAACTCTACCCAGAATCTAGCCTCATCACTGCATCCCCCTCTTTTGTGATACTCAAAGCAGATCTGTCTCCCAATGAACTAGCCTGGGAGGAGGATCGACAAATCCTGGGTAAAGCAGAGCATTTTTCTGCCTGTTCGAACAAACTGACTTAAGAAACCAACCAAGCCACAGGACCACAAGCAGACCAGAGACTCCAACAAGAGGCTGGTTACGGACACAAGGGAGATACAGGATTTTTCCCACTCCTCCCAAAAAAATCAAAGAAGTTTTTTTTTTTCTCTTCTTCTTCTTCATCTTCTTCTTTTTGTTGTTGTTGTTTTTATTTTTGGTACCTCATATAAAAAAATTCTTTTTTTTTCTTTTTTAAAACTATTTTTAATCTTTAATCTTTGCCTTTTTTGAAAAAAAAATTGTTTTCCAGAAACTTTTTTTTTCTCTTATAATTTTTATTTTAGGGATACATGAGTGTGCGTTTTTCTTTCTTGTTTGGTCTTCCTTCTCTTTTTTTTCTTTTTTAATTATCTTTTTGTTTTTTGTTTAGCTCTACTGAACTTCTCATCTTTTTCTTCTTCCTTTCTTATCTTTTTCACCTTCTCCTCTCTTTCGTTCTTCTTTTTTTTTGTCGGTCATGGGGCTTGAACTCTGGGCCTGGGCGCTGTCTCTCAGCTCTTCAGCTCAAGGAACAAGTTTTACGGCTTGTGCCACAGCACCACTTCCGGTTTTCTGGTGATTTCATCCTACCCAACCCATTTCCTGCTTTGAGATTAGGATTTAGTTAACTCTCCCTGAGCCTCCCCACATCAATCTATTCTTATTTTTTTACCCACATCTCTCCCTAACCCTAATAATTTCTGGTCTTCCAAATTCTTCTTTGCGGTTCGTAGCCCATTAACCTATAGTTGTTTGATGTTGAAGAGATGTATCTGTTGAACTAGATTGTATCGGTAGACTATTAACTGTGTAAATTCAGACTTGGGTTGATTCTTGCCTTAAGATAGTGTTCTAGCACAAAACTAGTGCTATTTTAATCTCAAAAGGGCAGAGTAAGCCAGAAAATCACAAGAAAAATGGCAAATCCGGGTATCTCAATACCTAATCTTCATAATCAGGGGACAGAACAGATAATGAATAATCCAGAGGAGAATTCCCAAATAGCTCTACAAACGCTGCTGGTAAACATGATAAATCAAAAGGTTGAAAGCATACAAAGGACTCTGTATGAGCGTGATAGGGAGAGAGAGGAGGCAATCGAAAAGATTATACAGGAATATCATAAGTGTGAGGAAGCTACTCAAAAACTGATACAGGATTTGCATAAGCAGCTTGAGAATACTCAAAGAGAAAGGCAGGAATGGCATGAACAGGCTGAGAACACTCAAAGAGAACTACAGGAATCCCATGAACAGGAGTAAGCTAATCAAAGAGTAATACAGGAATTGAGAGAGCAGGAAGAGAATACACAAAGATCACTAAAGGCTTTCATGGAATCCATTAACAAAGAGTTGAAGGAAGTCAGGGAGACCACAAAGGGAATGCTGAATGGAACCCAACAGAAGGAATGGGAGTCCAAGGACACCATAACCAGTCAACTAAGTGATCTGAGAATAAACACTGAACATCAAATTAAGGAAGTAAAGAA
>NW_012267224.1:30883717-30935018 GCF_000151885.1 Dipodomys ordii
CATTTATAAGATTATTTCTTTGTTGCTTTGTATGTCCCTCCCCCACAGTATAACCCCTGCTTTCACTATATTTGATGTCAGTATAACTTGTGGAGGAAATGGGGAAAAACAAGTCGTTTAAGGATGCAGGTGGACCTGTTGCAACAATGAGAAGTACAAGTTGTCATGTCCATGTCCAAAATGAGCTTTACAACGTCGGTGCGGAGGGGGGGAGGAGAAGGATTGGGATTGGGGGGAAAGGGGGGAGGCTGGGAAGGGATGTGAAGGGTGGACAGGGGAGGAGGCTGAAATGCTTGATAGAAAATGTATGCATTGTCCTGTCCATGTCGTTATGACCCCTCTGTACAGTATGTTCACAAATAAAATTAAATTAAATTAAAAAAAGAATAATAAAGGAAATAACAAAATGCTGAATCAAGGATACAGGTTAACCATTGTAACAATAAATGTACAAGATACTGTGTTGAAAACAAACTTTACAACTTCTGGGTGGGGGAGAGGGAGGAGTTGAATAAGTGAGGAGGGAAGGGATGGTAAGGGAGAACAAAGGAGGGGTAACAATGCTCCATAGGAAATGTACTCATTACCTTACTTGTGTAACTGTAACCCCTCTGTACAGTATCTTTGCAATAAAAATATATGTTAAAAATAGTAAGCAATAGGCACAACATATCCCTATCAAATTAGTGTAAGTTTTAAAGCTGTTAGAGAAATTTAACAGATAGAAAAAAAGGTCTAGAATAAAAACATGGGTTTCTTTAAAACAGTAGTATGTTTTCCTTGTAGATAACAAATGCCACTCTAAAAAATTGAAATGCATTAAAATTAGATTTTTGAAAGGAAAATTATGAAAACAACTCCAATTGCAGTAGCCTCAAAAAAAACCACGTAGGAATTAACTTAACCAAATATGTAAAAGATCTTTATAGCAAAAACTAAAAACAATCTGAAGAAAGAATCAAAGAGGACACCAGAAAAAATAAAGAACTTCTTGGATCAATACTGTGAAAATAGCCCTATGGCCAAAAATGATATACAAATTCAGTGCAATACCCATCAAAATGATGCGTATTGAGATAAAGATAGATGTTTTTGAGATAGAGAAAAAATCATATATATATACATATATAAAATTACATATATATATATATATATATGTGTGTGTGTGTGCATTGAAAGAGAGAGAGAGAGAGAAACAACAAAAGACCTAGAATAGACAAAACAAAAAAAACAAATCATTTAAATAGGGAAGGTGGATCCATTGCAACAATGAGATGCACAAGTCATTATGTGGAAAATTGAACTTTACAACTTTGGTAGGGGGTGAGACGCGGGGGTTGGGAGGAGGCTTGGGTGGGGGGGTGGGACAGGATTGGAAGGGATGCATGTGAAGGGGAAACAAAGGAGGAGGCTATAATGCTTGATAAGTAATGTACTCATTTTCTTGCCCATGTAATTGTAACCCCTCTGTACAGTATTTTCACAATGAAAAAAATTCTAGGCATAAAAACAATGTGAGCAGTATCGCAATACTAGATTTCAAACTCTAGTACACGGGTATTAGCACAAAAAATAGACCTGACGATCAATGGAAGAGATTAGAAGACCCAGAAATAAAACTACATACTTAAAGTCATCTGGTATTTGATAAAGGAACCAAAGATCTATAGTGGATAAAGCATAGGCTCTTCAACAAGTGGTGTTGGGATAACTGGGCAGCCATATGCAGAAAACTAAAAATGGAACCTTGCTTGTCACTGTGCTCTAATATCAACTCAAAGTAGATCAAACTCCTCAACATCAGAGTGAAACTCTGAAACCACTGCAAGAGAGAGTAGGAGAAAACCTTAGAACTTAGAGGTATAGGCAGGAACTTCTTGAATAGAATCCCAGGAGCACAGCAGATAGAAGAAAGACTCACCAGGTGCAACTACATTAAAATAAAAAGGTTGTACATAGCTAAGGACATAGTTACTAAACTAGAAAGAAAGCCAACCAACCACTTGGGAAAAGATCTTTTACTAAAGCATCTCTTCATAAGTATATAAAATAACATATTAATGAGACAAACTCCAAAGATATAGAAACAAAGGGATTTTTATAAGTTTTTTTCTTCTGGTAATCCTGTATTCTTTTCCTTATATACAGTGGATTCACATGCATATCTGTGGGAGGGTGGGAGGCATGACACAGAACTCTGGGAAATAAAGGATGAAAAAGTGCCACAGTGGAGCACACTGGACATTGATACAAGTGAACTATACAACTCATGGGTGGAAAAGGGAGGGAGGAAATCGGAGAAATGAGGTAACAGACGACATTAAAAGAAAGAAAATATACTTATAACCTGATGCCTGTAAATGTAACACCTCTCTATATCACCTCTATAATAACAATAAAATAAATTTTAAAAATATATGTATGATATTAAGACTTTACATGAAGACATTTAAAACTAAGACACAATTTTGATATATATCTAAAACTATATAATAAAAATAAAAATATGATTAAATTAAATAAGGGATTTATAATTCACAGTAGCACGGATTTCATAGATACTATTATTAGCTGATATTGCAGGATGTATTAAACAGTAGAATGCATGAAGTGCTTATGTTACATTTGTAAATGTTTGTCAAGTACACAGTGGCCTATATCTTAATCTCATAATAATGTTAATTTGACTGAATTATCACACTTAGAAATGTAGCTGAAATGCTTTGCTTTAAAAGAAATTGTAAAAGTGTAGAAAAGTGGGCTTACAGTAATAGAAGTCAGATAATGAGTACATTTCTTTTTTAGCAGTGTTACCCACTCCCTCATTTTTCTCTCACTTCTCCCCTCCCCCACAACTCCTGCCTCTTGCTCCCTTCCCTCCAAGGAGTAAAGTTTATTTCCTGCATAGTGTCTTTTGATTATCATCATTGCATTAGTTAAACCTTTGTACCATTGTTTATGTGATTTCCCTTCCCTTCCTCAAGTCAGATATACTTCTGTACGAGACAAAGGGTACAGAAATAAAGTGACAACAGAGAACAAACCAATGGAGAAATAGAAAGAAAGAAAAAGAAATAACTGCAAATAGCACACTAAAAACAACCTCTTGTTTATTTCTTGGAGCACATTTCAATAAGCATCATTTTTGTGGTAATATGCATATAGGTGTTGAGTTATTGTCATTCTCTACTAAGAATAACCAAGACATATTCAAGTTATTACAAATATTCTAGTTATTACATATTCTAGTTATTACAACCTATGATTTTGGGGTATGGCTTACTTTTTTTGATATAGTTTTTTCCAAGTCTTTCCATTTCCTTACAAATGGGGCAATGTCATTCTTCCTAATGAAAGCATAGAATTCTATGGTGTATATAAATCACACAAGGTTTTCTTGATCCATTCATCTACTGAGGAGCATCTGGACTGATTCTGTAAATAATGCTGTTGTGCACATGGTTGTGTTCATAGCTTTAGTGTGGCCTTGTTTGCAGTCATTTGGATGAATGCTCAATAGTGGGATTGCTGGGTCATAGGGGAGCTCTACGTTTAGTCTTTTCAGGAACCTACATACTGCTTTCCACAGTGAACAAGTTTACATTCCCTACACTGTATTAGAGTTCCCTTGTGACCCCATCCCCACTAGCATCTGTAATTATTTGTTTGCTTGATAATGGCTATTTTAACTTGGGTGAGGTGGAATCTCAGTATTGTTTTGATTTGCATTTCTTTTATGGCCAGAGATGTTGAACATTTCTTCATGTGTCTATGGGCCATTCTTATCCCCGCCCCCTTTGAAGTCTCTAAGTTTTCAGCTCACTTATTAATGGGATTTTTGTTTCCTTGAGGATTGGTCTTTAGGGGGGTTAATTTGTTTAACTCTAAGTATATTTTATTCATGAGGCCCTTCTCTGATGTATAGCTTCTCCCAGTCTGTGGGCTTTCTAATTTCCCTGCAAGCTATGTCCTTCGCCATTCAGAAATTCTGCAGTTTAAAGCAATCCCATTTATCTAGCCTTCCTTCCTTCCTTCCTTCCTTCCTTCCTTCCTTCCTTCCTTCCTTCCTTCCTTCTTTCCTTCCTTCCTTCCTTCCTTCTATTTTTGTCAGTCATGGGACTTGAATTCTGGGCCTGGGCCCTGTCCCTCAGCTCTTCAGCCCAAGGAACAAGCTTTACCGATTGTGCCACAGCACCACTTACGGTTTTCTGGTGGTTTATTGGAGATAAGAATCTCGCCGACTTCCTGCCCAGTCTGGCTTTGAACCACGATCCTCAGATCTCAGCCTCCTGAGTAGCTAAGATTACAGATGTGAGCCTCCAGCATCGTGTTTTAAGCCTTTCTTTGGTTTGCTATGTTTCTGGATCTAACTTAGCAAGTTTAGACCTGTGCCAAGGAATCCTAGTGTTTCCCTATCCTTTCCTGTAATATTCTCAGGGTATCTGATCTAACATTGAGGTCTTTGTGCAAAGTGATATATAAGTATCTAACTTCAGTTTTCTAAAAACATATAGCCAGTTCTGCCAGCACCATTTGTTGAAGATCCTGTCTTTTTACATCTGATAACTTTGGGACCCTTATCTAAGATTAGAAGACTACTGGTCTGTGGGTTCATTTCTGGGTCTTCAATTCTGTTCCCTTGGTCCTTAGACCTGTTCATGTACCAGCACCGAGCTCTTTCTATAACTATGGCTTTATGGTAGAATTTTAAGTTTGAAATTGCTATTCACGCAGAACTGTTCTTCCTGCTAAGGATTGTTTTTGCTATCCAGGATCTTCTATTATTCCATATGAATTTTTGGATTGCATCTTCTATATCATTGCAGAATATTGTTGGGGTTTTGATGGATATTACCTTGAATTTGTAGCTAGCTTTTGGAATTATTGCCATTTTCACATTGTTAATCCTCCTAATCCAGGAGCCTGGGAGGTTTGTCCACTTTTTTGTGTGTGTGAAAATACCATACAGAGGGGTTACAATTACATGGGCAAGATAATGAGTACATTTCTTATTAAGCATTGTTGTCTCCTCCTTTGTTTTTCCCCCTTCCCATCCCTTCCCATCTCCTCCCCTCTCCCCCCTAAAGTTGTAAAGTTCTTAAATCTGCTTTAATTTCCTTTTTCAGGTTTTTGAAGTTTCCGCGATAGAAGTCCTTGACATCCTTTCTTACGCTAATTTCTAGGTATTTTCTGTTATTTTTTTCCAGGATATTCAGGAGTTGCTTTCTTAATTTCAGCCTTACTCATCTCATTGTTGGCATACAGAAAAGCTATTGATTTTTGTAGGTTAATTTTATACTCTGGTACTTTGCCAAAGTTTTGGGAGAGGAATCTATGGGTTTCTTTAAATACAGGATCCATTCATCTTCAAGAGGGGGAGTTTTACTTCTTCTTTCCCTATTTGGATCCCCTTTATGTTTGTCTCTTGCATTATTGCTCTGTCTAGGAAGTCCAATATAATATTAAGGAGAAGTGGAGAGAGTAGACATCCTTGTCTCATTCCAGATTTTGAGGGAAATGGTTTTAACTTTTCATCTTTAATGTGGTTTTTCTCCTTGTTAATGTGTTGTTATATTAATTGACTTGCACATATTGAACGAGCTTTGCATACCTGGAATGAATCATGTTTGATCAGAGGATTTGATTTCTTTCATTAGTTGTTAAAGTTGGTTGGCCAGAATTTTATTGAGAAGTTTTACATGGATGTTCATCAAAGAAATGGGACTATTGTTCTCTTTCTTTGATGAGTACTTCTGGTTTGGGAATGAGTGTTATGCTAGCTTCACAGAATGACTTTGGTAGTGAACTTTCACTTTCAATTTAATTGAAGACTTTGAGGGGTATAGGAGTGAATTCACTTTGAAGGCATTATATAATTCAGCTGTGAATCTATCTGGTCTTGGGCCCTTGAATATGAGGTCTTTTATTGCCATTTCTATTTCATCACTTCTTATGGGACCATTTAGTAGGTTTCAATTGTCTTGATTTAGTTTGGGTATGTCAGTATTTGTTATAAATCCTTCCTTTCTTCCAGATTCTCAAACTTGCTAGCATAATGTTTTGCAATATATTTCTTTATAAGTTACTGTATCTTGATTGTTTCTGCCATTAGGTTCCCATTATCATCTCTGATTTTCTTTATTTGTATATGTTCTTTTCTTTCTTTGGTCGGATTTTTCTAAAGGTCTGTCAATTTTGTCCATTTTTTCAAAGAACCAATTCTTTGTTTTGTTGATCCTTGTTGTTTTAATTGGACTGTAATTTATTTATTTCTGACTTAATTTTCCATCTACTGAACTGGGGTTTGGCTTGTTGATTTTGAAGGAGCTGATACATCACTAAATTTTTGGTTTGGGATTTTTCTAGTTCGTTGATCTCTGAGTACTACCTATGCTGTGTCTAGGAATAGCTGATATTTGGTGTGCTTATTTTTGTTAAAACCATAAATATTTGAATTTCCATTCAGATTTCTTCAATGACCCCCTAGCAATTCAACAATGTGTTCTTCAGACTCCATTATTTACAGAATTTTCTTTTTTTGTTGTTGTTGTTGTTCTCCTTTAAGGTTTTGTATTTTTTTATTGTGAAAATACTGTGCAGAGCGGTTACAATTACAAGGGGAAGATAGTGAGTATATTTCTTATCAAGCATTGTAGCCTCCTCCTTTGTTTACCCTTCCCATCCCTTCCCATCCCTTCCCATCCTCCCTCCCCCCGTATCCAATCCCCCCCCAAGTTGTAAAGTTCATTTTTGACATGACAACTTGTACTTCTCATTGTTCCAATAGGTCCACCTGTATCCTTATTTTTTACAAATTTTCTATAGTGGCTTTTAGTGTTGACTTCCAGTTTTAGTCCATTGTGGTCTGAGAGAATGCAAGGAATAATTTCAATATTTCTGAATTTGCACAAATTTGCTTTGCGACCTAAAATATGATCTATTTTGTCTCTTCTCAAAAATTTTAATTTAAAACTATTTTATCTAATATTAGGATTGCAATTCTGGCATATTTATGGAGGTCTTTTGCTTAATAGATTTTCTTCCAGTCTTATACTATCAGAATATGTTTGTTTGTTTGTTTATATGGGCATGATGTGTCTCTTGAAGACAGCAGATAGATGGATCTTGCTTTTTGATTAAACTAGTCAATCAAGTTTAATTATTTAATTGGAGAATTAAGTTCATTAATAGTGAGAGTTAGGACTGAGGGGTATTTGGTAGTTCATGCCATGTTATCTATCTTCCTAGGGGCTGTGCCTCATCAATTCTTACTACATTTACCTGATTCTTTGGTAAGGGGCTTTTACTCTGCTGATATTGCTTGTTTATTTTCTAGTAGCACATCTTTGAATATCTTCTGTAATGCTGGTTTGGTGGAGATATATTGTTTCAATTTTTCCCTGATATTTTGGACAATCCATGAGGTGAAGAGCTGTCTGTGAGACTCATCAGAGGTGAGCTAGAATGTAGAATCCCATTCCTGGTGTTTAAGTTTATGCTGGAGGTGAGTGGAAAGCCATTTTGCATGCTGTCTCAAGGCTTTTTGCCATAGTCCCCCCCCCCCCCACTGGCTGCTACTGCTGCCACTGCTAGTGGGTACTTAGATCTATCTTTTTAAGTACAATGTTTATTATTTTTTCTTTGATATAAGTTTTTGTATAATTATAGCTTACTTGATGTGTCTCTCTAGAAATGGATAATTCTGTCAGACCCTAAAAATCTGTTTCTTCAAAGAGAGCTCTTTTGGTCTCCTCTAATTCGTTAAAGGAGTACTAACAAAGTGTTCATCAAGCCAAGGTGAAACTTTTAGAAAACTATTTTGAGTTTATACAGCAACGAAATTATTTGATTCAAGGAAGATTCTGCATTGTGTTTTCAGTCAGCTTTGTAGGATGACAGCATTCCACAGACAATGATGATGAAGTTGGATTCTAAGAGAAAGGAAAGGACATGGAATTAGACCTATATGCAAGCCAGGCCTTCCAGTCCGTGTTAGAATTTCAGGCAGGAAAGATAACACCTTTGAGCCTCAGTTTCCTCATGTAGTATACCATAAAGGCTTAGTATTTCGACAACTTCTATTTTTAACAGGTGAGCATTAACACTGTTTTTTTTAAATAAAAAATAAATTTATTCTGATAACATGTACTAAGATACAATGTATAAAAGTGCTGAATGGAGAAATGGTGAATGGAAGTACAAACAGGGTAATTAATCTAAAATAAAGCATACAAAAAAAATACTTTTGTGCTGTACCGAGGCTTGGAAAATGAAATAAGTTTGATACCTGAAATATTTCCTTTGCTCCTGGGAATTTGGCATTTTTAATCTGAAGACGCTATGCCATGGGTAGCACGTTTTCAGTTTCTTGATAAGTTTTTGATTTTTTTCCCCATAAATATGGTTTCTGCACTTTGGCCCAATCAAAATACCAAATATTTCTTTTTAGTAAAGAAGGAGAAAATGAGCGAGGGGGTAACAAGTTCAAGAAGAAATGTACTCATTTCCTTACTTATGTAACTGTAACCCCTCTGTATATCAACTTGAGAATAAAATGAAAAGAACAAAGAAAAAAAGTATCTATATTTTTAATGTCAGAGTATTGGGCTCAAGTTCCTACTTTTAATCTGATTTGTTTCATAATAATTTGCCGTTCTTCCATGCAAATTCTAACTGAAGCTTTTTATGCAATGTAAGGGAGAAAAAACATTGATTTCACCATTGACTCTGGCCATCACTAAACTGACCACTATAACCAACTTCAATCTCTGCTATTTTTAGAAAAGTGCTCCCCACTTTTCCTGAGATGATTCAGCTTATCTAAACCACATATCAGTCATGATATAATGGAATCTGCTCTTGCTTCAATAAAAACTTCAGATCTCCAATTTCTGGTTTTTAAACTTTCATTATTTCTCTCTTGTAATTATATTAATATCTAGTGATCTTCCCCATAATCTGTTCTCAAAGTTCATGGACTTCCTCATCTCTGGTGATCTCCTTTTCCACCTTTGTTCACCAACAATCAGTTTATCCATAATACAGGCATCACCAATAATGTCACCACATTCAGAGCTCATCTAAAATTTTCCTTATCTTGGAACACCATTTCTCCTTTTTGTGCCCATTTCCTTAAATACTATCCATCTAAAGCTGTGGACCACAGTAAGAACTATCACACCAAACTTATCTCATGTTACCATTTACATCTTTAATTAATTAGTTTTGATTTCATGGTCACTCATGATAATCGCCATCTTGCAAACCACCTAAGTATCCTTTGTTTCTTTGATCCTCCACTGTAATGAGATTTCTATGTTATTTGTAATATGACAGAGGGCAATTAATGCTCCAAAATATCATCCTTTTTAAAGATAACTCACATGATTTCATTAGTCAAAATCACAAAGATTTCAACACTATTTATGACAATATACATATAATGTAATATAATACTGTGTAATATTATGTCAGGGTAATACAATCTACTCCTTTGATTGGGGTAGAAAACTAACAATCTTAGTTTTCTTTTGCCTTACCTGGCTACCTCCATTCAAAATTCCAACTGTACTTGCCTCACGTCTGGCCTCTGAAAATGGGATGTTGGCTATTCCCTCAGTATTCTTGTCACACTACTCTTTTATTTTAGACCACTTTAGATTTTAGATGACTCCAGATATTGGCATGATTCACTCACTTCGATTCTGATTTCTGCTTAAACATGACCTTTATAAGAAGGCCTTCTTTAAATATTCTGCTTCAAATTGCACCTGCTTTTCATTGTGTTTTCTATCCCACTATTCATTTTATCATTGCACTTATTCTCCTGTACTAACCATATTTTCTATTTATTATTTCTCTCATACTTGAATATATACTGTTAAAAGGCCTGAATACTTTTCATTCTGTATTCACTAACATATTATTAGGAGCTGGAAAATATATATACCTCTAGAAGGAATCCCTAACTATTTGCTGAAAGAATGAGTAAGATGAGGAAAATAGAATAGGGGAGAATGGGTGAAAAAAGTCTTTTTTTCTTTTCTTTTTTTTAAATTGTAAAAATACCATACAGATGGGTTACAATTACATGGGCAAAGTAATGAGTGCATTTCTTATCAAGCATTGTTGCCTCTTCCTTTGTTTCCCTTTCCCATCCCTTCCCATCTCCTCCCCCTCCCCCCCACCAAAGTTGTAAAGTTAATTTTCAACATAACATCTTGTAATCTCATTGTTGTAATGGGTCCACTTGTATCCCTATTAAACAATTTGTTTCTCCCTTCTCCTCCACAAATTATACTAAGTTATATCAAAAACAGGGGTTATACCTTGGGGGAGGGGCATACAAGGCAGCGAAAAAATCATCTTATAAATATGTTAAAAACAATAGCAAGAAAGAAAAAACATTTGAGTCCTTATCTTGGGTTTCATTTTGCCTAACATCAACTTATCTGAACTTTTCTGCTTGTCTCAGACATACTCTAGTTATTGAAAACAAGGGGAAGCATGGGACCTATGTTTCTTTGGGCCTGCCTTACTTCACTTAATATAATTTTTTTTCCAAGTTTTTCCATTTCCTAACAAAAGACATTGTGTTTTTTAGCAATAAAAAGTCTTGTTTTTGTCCAAGTGGAGGTTCTAGATGCTAATACTAGACACTTAACCTATTGTTATTATAAATAAATACAATAGAATATTACAGTCTGTATACCAAGAGCTTATGCACACACTTTTATTATTTTGTGCATATCTGGTATTAACATCATAAAATTCTCAATACTTGTCCATTTGATAAAAGGTAAAAATAGCAATCTATGTATATTAATAAATTTAATTCAGGGATATTATAGAAAATAATACAATAGGTAAAATGCTAGGTATATAGGCTACCTGGTTATGTCCGTCACATGGTGGTGTTCTAAACAAGAACTAAGAATGTAAGCCACATGCATATCTTACTTTATACTTGCCTTTTCTGTGCTAGTCCTTGACAGCCTCTGACCAAAGGGCGATGAGGAAATGCAAAAACAAAAGATATAATTAAATACAGAATTGCAGATGTTCATTGCAATTGGTGCTTGTAAAAGCTATGAATGGAATGTGAACATTGGAGACATATGGTCACCACAATCAGGGTTAAGAGGCCTGCACTTGAGGAGCCTTTTGAAGTAAGAGATCTTGTGAAATCTTTTTAAAACCTCCATGTATACAAGAAATTGTTCACTATGTTCAAATATATGCACTAGCTGCTTTTCTATTTCTTAAATAGCAATCCAATAATCTCTGCCACAGTGAATGGTTTGTCATTATTGGCACCCTAGATGAACCTTAATTTCCTTGAAAATGATAGGGAATTTGGTGTCATGGTATGCGTCCAAAGAACATCCATCCACAGATAAGGCCTACAGTTCTATCATTCTACCATCATGTGACAGAATGGAAGAGTATAACTGACATGTTGATATGGGACTGGGCATATTTGCAGAGTTCTGTAATATAAACCAGACATGTGACAAAAATGATGAGAGTAAATCTTCTTTAGACATTAATAAAGGCTTCAAAATGAATGATAATTTTTAACTTTTTAAGGAATTGATCTGCAAAAAATCTAAACCAACCACCATTTTTCAAAGTTAAAAGAAAAAATGATAAAATAAAGTCCTCTATACAAAATTTAAAATGAATGCTCTTGGACAATATGTGCTTCAAAATATATTTGAAGTAGTAGTGAGGTTTTTCATAACAATTTTTCTACTAGTAGTAGAATTTAAATCTAGAGTCTCGTAATTAACTGAGGGAAAGGGAAGAGTTGTTCACATTTATCTACATGTTCATTTTGAAAAAGAATATGTAGACTGTTGTACAATGGAGAATATTGATATCAAGGCTGTGTCTTAACTAATAATCAATTCAGGTCAATTATTTCTCTGACAGCTTTTCCTAGACCTTTCAAATGAAGGAAAAATTTGAATTGAGTTCTATAAGTAAAAGAAAATGTAATACATACTGTAACTAGCCTTTGACATCCTGAAAGAGTATAAGTATCATAACTAAGAGAAAACAAACTGGACACTAACTGAAAGTATATGGTTACAAAAGATGAACTCGTAGAATTATAAAATGGTTAAAATAATGGTATGAAAAGCTGTAATCCTAGCTAATCAGGAAGCTAAGATATGAGGATCATGTTTGAAGAGAGCAGGGGCAAAAATGTCCCCATGAGATTGATTTTCAATTAACCACTCAAAAACTGGAAGTGGAGGTTGGCTAAAAGTGGTAGATTTCTAGTCTTGAGCTGAAAAGCTCAGAGACAATATCCTAGCCCTCAGTTCAAGCCCCACTGATGATGATAATGATGATGATGATTATGATGATTATTATGATGATGATGGTGATGATGTTGATGACAAAATAAAGATTGGACTTGATACAATATAATATCTACAAATAAAAAAACTTAACTATGATTTTAAATTTTGTTTTGCACTATATTTCAAAGTAAAACATTCGTTACTACAGTATGGAAGGTCCATTGGCTCCAAACTTCATATTAGAATTTCATATTCAGGGAAACAACAAATTCCTCACACAAGTTCAACCAATATAATTTTAATTGTGCCTCTATTTTAAGCCTTGTAATGAATGACTGGCTTTAAATGAAATAATGAATGACAGGTGAGTAAATAGGAAAGACGAGGGCATCAATTCATTCTAATAAAGATTTTATAAATAGTGTATAATCAGGTTTCAATAATTTACTTTAAAATGCTCAATAGTAAATTAATCACAGCTTATTCTAAACTTTAGTTTTATTTGAATATATTAACTGTATAATAGATTGTAGTAGATATGGGCTTCAATCACATTTTTAACATGACCTTCTGTTGTGCTCTTTGTATACTTGATGGAGCCTCACTTTCCCCAAATAATCTCTCTTCTACTATCATGTTTTTTTTCCATTTTAAAAGACAGCCTAGAACCTATCATAAAAAGAGACAGCATTCATCTCTCTGAATCTCTTTTTAAACTTAACATAGGGATCTCGAGAACCATCAGATTTCCTGCAAATAGCATACTTTCATTCTTTTTCTTTACAGAAGAATATTATGCCACTGTATTTAGGTACTATATTTTATTTTTTCACTCAGTGATGATCATGTAGGCTAATTCCATAGCCTAAGGTGGAGACTTCTAAAAACATGGCAGTGCACTAATTTCTATTCTATGGTGACATATATACCATTCAGGAATCATATGGTAGTTCTTTTTTTGTAATTTTTGAAAAAACTCCATATTGATTTCCATAGTGGCAGCAATAATTTACATTCTCACCAATAATACATGGGAGACTATCTTTCCCATTAATTTTCACCAGCATGTGTTTTTTTATTCTTTCCTAATTAACCATTTTTAATTGAATTTCTTCATCTATTTATTGTCCACTCTACTTATTTTGAGAAGAGTCCAGACACTCAGTCGTCATAGCTCTTTCTCCTTACACCTTTACTCACATTCACATGCAGCTTGTTTGTCTCCTCTTACCAATGTTCCGCCTGTCTCCTTACATGTTTTTTCCTTGACTTTTTGAGTTCTGTTGTTCCTGGCTTGTACTTCTCTCTCAAGTAAATCTGTGTTTGTGAATCTTAGCTCAACTCACAGCCAGTTTACTGGACTCACACTCACTCTTAAGGTGGTCAGTATCTTAGCCAGTGAGGGGCAAGGAGACCTTTGGGACCAGAGATATAAAATTCTGAGTTTCTGCTCTCCCTAGACAGAAGGTGTGTCATTGAAACCTTTCCTATAAGAATCCCCTTCCACAGAACTAGCAAGCAAATGAGCAGTGTTGTAGGCCTTTTGTCATTATTTGCTTGCTGTGCAGGGGACAGATTTTTTTTGCAGATTGCCACTTACGTACTTTCTATGTTTCCCAAAATTTTCTTCATTTGTTTGTAGATCTACTGGAGGACTCTCCCCATTTCCTACTTTTGTTTAGTGCTCAATACTAGGATGAATTTTTCCTTTTATAAAACTTAAATTTAATATTTCTTCCTCTTATCCCCAGTTTGTTTCTGGTCATCCACTTCTCTCTGTAGTCTGATGTTTCATTTCAGCTTTGTCTACACAAATTCGCAGAAGAGTGCTGGATGAGCTCATCTACCATCTTCCCTCTTTTATTTCTTTGCACAGTTTTGATTATTAAATATTTTTACTCGTGTAATAATTAGTTTAACACAAAACTCATGATAGAGCTATACAAAATATTTTCTTCATATCCTTATTCTATAAATGTTGTACATACCTGGTTTTGCATCATAAACTTTCCTTGCTAAGTATGGCATCTGACTATACTTAGTTTTACTGAGTGATTTAACTATATGTTGTTGAAATGATGTACAATTGCAATGGGCCATAAACATTTTTTCTAATTGAATGACTGAATGTGTCAACCCAAATCATTATCTAAATATCAGATAAATATTTCATTTATTAGATTTCTGGTAACCTATGAGAGATCATTTATCTAGTCCTGATAACTGGTTTGGTTGCTTACTGAATGAGTCAGAACTTAAAGATCTTAGAATTAAATATGATTTTTCTGATTAGAATATAAAAAACTCATCAATGTAAAGAAGGATCTCTCAATTTTCAATTTGCTACTTTAGTTATTTGACAAAAGATATTGATCTCACTTGTACACATGTGTCCTGACATATATTTTATTCACACATGTTGTTAGAATTGAATATGAAAATGCAACTAGAAAGATTACATCTTTCCTAGAAGAAAGTAAAAGATGTACAATCAAATTAATATTTTTGTAAAATCGCTTTTAAAAGATTAAATACAATAGTAGAAAATAAAATTTTAGTATTTTCTTTAAAAATACTTTCTACATTTGAAAACAATTTTAGAGGAAATATTATGTAAGACAAGTAGTTTATATCTATATATTTATAACATCATTTTAGGCATATTAAGTTATTTTATAGGCCTTTGGGATCTTCTGTTTCAAGGATAGCTCAAAAAAAAAGAAGACTGAAGATCTCTGTAAATTTTGTGAGATCTAACTCTAATTTTGTGTTTTGAATACACTATCTTCACCAATACTTTGCCATCCTCCTCCATATTTAGGGGCGGATCCAATGATTTGCCAATTTGTTAGTTAATAGGGAGAATAGTATATAATCAAAACTTGATTTCATGCCTGATTTGATTACAGGGTACTGATTAAACCAATGCTAGCAAATTCAATTTAACTCAGTGATTAGGAAAGGGGTATTTTCCCCAAACACTTCTTAAAAGACCAATCAACACAGGTAAAATTCCTCCTTATGATAGGGAGAAATGCAGCATGCTTTACATAATGTATTCATTTTTCTCAGTGCTAATTTATTAACAGGCTCCTGAGTTTTCCTGAGAGAACTGAGACACTATGTTCCTAGCTAAGTAAGAGCAGAATGATCTTCTTGTCCCTTGGGTTTACTGACATTTATTACTTCATGATCTTGGCAGGTCCTGTATTACATTTTTCCTTCTTGAATTGTGCCAGTATGCTAGCTTTAGAAAGCAACATAGCATTAGATATCTTGCCCAGTAGGGTTACAAGTTAATTGATTAAACCAAATCATTTTCATTAGAGCACTAGCTTCATGTGTTTCTTCTAGCACTAAAAATAAATCATTTTATTCTCTCCATTATTGTAAGTGATACATTGGATACGTTTATTAAGTTAAAGTGTTCTCTCAAATTCACATGTTCAATTATTCTTGTCACCATTCACTCTGCTGATAGCTCTCGTAGGAATCATTACCTATAAGGATAAATTCCCAAATTTGTTTCCCAGTATTTAAGCTCCTGTACAGGTTCAGCACAACCTGCTTTTCCGCCCTCAACTCCTACTAATTATGTACACAAATCTTTGATGACAGGAGACAGTCCTAGCCACAGGCTGAAGGTCTCCTAGGCACACTGATGCTAGCTCAATATTTATGTTGTATTCAGAAAGCTTGATCTTCTCTTTGTTCAATAAGGTCTGTTCAGTCAGTTCCAACCATCTTCTGTTATGCAAAATTTCCCTCTATTCCATATCTTTATTTCTATTTTGCAAATGACACTTTCTGTAGATGATAGTTATATATTTTCTTTACCATGTGGTTATTTAATAGATAAAAACTTTTTTAACTGGTGCTTTCATTCTTTATATATTTATGCTGCACCATGTTTTTTTTTATTTTCCCAAAGTTTGGCACTGAGAACAGAGGAAACAATATTACATTTATGAAAAATAACACTTGCATATTATATTTTTCTTTGACTCAGATTTTGAGGCATATATCTACCAAAGTCTCTTTGAAGTAGCTCTAAACTCCAATTAAATATGGGTGACTATTCTAATTTCTTTGGATGTCATAAGCGATGAAATTCCATAGAACATAATTGTTTCAGGTAGATTCTCTATAATTTTTGAAAAATTTCCAGATGGGCATACACACACTTCTATAAGTACCTTTTGTCCATCCATCTTTTCCCCAGAAAGTGACGCTGTGTATTCCTTGAATGTTCTACTTCAGAGTTCAGTCACAATTTGAATGCAACCAAGTAGTCTATAATCAGAATATTACCAAAAAACTGGATAAAATTAATTAAAATAATATAGCAAATATCAGAAACCCCACAATATGTCAATATATAGTAGCTTGATCTGGTACTTCCTTTTTGAGTGGTGGTAATATGATGCGAGGGACAACTTTATCATAAATAAAACAGATAACTTTAATTAGATAGCTTTCATTAATTGAAAACATAATATAGGAAAATTATATTAATAGAAAATATAGTATGTTGGCATATGTAATATGTGCATATAAATAACTACACAGATATACATAAAACGTTAATAAGATATCATTATAATAAAATAACAGCATATTACAAAAATAAATTTAATATATTGAAAATAAGCTCATTAAATGTGACTCACATATCACAATCTTACAAATTGTATAGTTAATTCCATTATATAAAACAAATAAATCAAAAGTTTGATGGTTAGAGTAAGCATTCCATAAAATTCTGATAATATTTAGTAAACATATCAATATTTTAGGAACTAAGGATCCAAATGTTCAATCCTGAATATAGATATAATATTATATAAGAAATATATGGAAGTATATAAGTATAAATATTTACCTCTCTTGACCTCTAAACCAATAGGATGTTTTGAAGTTTGTCTTTATTTTATTTATTTTTAATTTTTTATTGTAAAGATACTGTGCAGAGGGGTTACAGTTACATGAGTAAGGTAATGAGTACATTTCCTATTGATCATTGTTACCCCTCCTTTGTTTTCCCCCTACCATCCCTTCCCTCTTCACCTCCCCAATGCCTCCCTCCATCCTCCCCCCCACACACACAAAGTTGTAAAGTTTGTTTTCAACATAGTGTTTTGTAAGTCTCATTTTTACACTGGGTCAACCTGTATCTTCGTTTCAGCATTTTGTCATTCCCCTTCCCCTCCTCAAATGAGAAAAATGCATATAAAAGATGCAGGGCACCAAAATCAAATACAGTGACAACAGGGGCTATACTATAGGGGGAAGAACATACAAAAGAAACAAAAAAAAATCACATAGTTGCTAAGAACAACAGAAACAAAAACAAAACCTCTTGTGTCCATATCTTGGGGTTCATTTTGCTTAGCACCTTTTTATATGGTCATGTGTACATAGCTTTTGATATTTTCTGCTTATGTGGTGAGATTATCCTAGACCTATACTAGTTATTACAAATAAGGGAAACAATGGACCTATTTTTCTTTGGGTCTGGCTTACTAGCAAATGGGGTGGTGTCATTCTTTTTGATGGAGGCATAGCATTTCACTATATATTATATAATATTATATGTGATAAATACTATATATACTATATTGTACAATATTATATTATGTTATACTATATGTATTATACTATATATCACATATAATAATATATAATAAATATATATCACATTTTCTTGACCCATTCATCTACTGAGGGATATCTGCAATAAACATAATTGTGCTGGTAGCTTTAGTATGGTCTTGTTTGTGGTCATTTGGGTAAATGCCCAGAAGTGGGATTGCTGGGTCATAGGACAGTTCTATGTGTAGTCTTTTTAGGAACGTCCATACTGCTTGACAGATTTGCTAGGTTACAGTCTTTATTCAAGCACATGTGAATCAAAGAGCTGTTCTGGTTTTTCATAATAATTCATCTTCTTCCTTATCCTCTGAAATGAATATATCACATCATCCTATAATGAACTTCAGTTTTATTATTATGCACCTTTTGTGAATTGCTTTAAATTAATCTTTAAATTACTTTGAAGATTCCAAGTCTTTATTTATACTAAAATCCTGAGAGGCATTCTCTGACTGTTATGCATTCATTAGTCCACATTCTGCAATGTGCACTTGTATATCATAGATATGAAGGTGAACATATATGTAAGACTTCATTTACTAGCTAGCTAAAGTGTACACAATACTCCAAAAAAAGCTTATTGGATTCTAATCTTCTACTTCTCTGTTTTACAATACTAAAATAATTGACAACAGTGAGCAGATCAAATTTACTTTGGAATCAAAAAGAACTCTATACAACTGACATGCTATCAGCCCTTGGCATTGTCTGTACTTAACTGATCCCCAAATCTGACCAATATTCCCAACAAACATGGTTAATATTTATTAACTATAATTGTCAATCTTTTTTTTTCTTTTGCAGTATTGGTATTTGAACCCAGAGCCTTCCACATAGTAGAAAAGTTCTCTAGCACATGAGCCAAGTATCGGACTCCTTGGCCTATATTTTGTTTTAGAGATAGTGCTGCACAAACATGCACTGGCTAAATATGGACTCAAAATTCTACTACCTCTACCTCATAAGTAGTTAGGGTTACATTTGTTTGCTACCACATGGGGATGCCCTTGTCTTTGAAATGTCCGCTTGACTCATCAAATAATACTCTGGTATAAAGAAGAATTGTATTTTCCTAAATACACTTCTAATAAACACTGCCTGAATTTCATCTGCTTTATTCATTGTTATAGATGAAACCTTCAATATTAAAGGAATCTTAGGACCTATTTACAGCCTAATAGAAGCCATTATACACGAAATTCCAAACAATAATGCTTGTTTTAGACCCTCGTGCTTTAAGTGTTATCTAACATGAATTACTGTAAATTATAAGAAATATATTGTTTAACAAAAACATCATAATTTTATTATCATTCTTAAAATATTAGAAATGGCGTATCTTTTTGTAATCTCTTACATAATATGAAAGCATTTTATTTTACTTAAAATTACTTTAGAAATTTTTTATCAATTTTGTAAAAGAACTATTTTTTTTACTTTTCAGTGTATTCCTTTTACTTTCTCAATGTTTTCTTTCTTAAATGTCAAAATGTATTTTTTTCTTTATTTGTTTTTATGCTTAGTTGAAAAACAGAAAACGGAAATGAATTCTAAACATAAGAATCTAGTTCTTTTTTTTTTTTCTTTCTTTTGTTATGATGTTTGATCCCAGTGCCTGGGCACTGTCCCTGAGCTCTTGTTCAAGGCTAAAGCTCTATCACTTTGAGACACAGCTATACTTCCCTTTTAGTGGTGGCTAATTGGAAATAAGAGTCTCATAGACTTTTCTGTTTAGGCTGGCTTTGAACTCCTGAGTAGCTACGATTACAGGCAAGAGCCACAGGCCTAAGCCACAAGTACCTATTTTAGTACAAAGGTTTTTTGTTTGTTTTAGAATGCTTAGTTTACAGAGAAAAAATATTCACTTGAGTAAAAATCCAAGATAAAAATAAAATAACTAAACCAAAAAAGGTTAAGTTTATAGCTCAAATGGTAAAGAACTAGCATGCATGAGGTCCTGAATTCAGTGCTGCCAAGAAGAGATTTCTATTATTGAATGAAAAATCTGGAAAAGTTATTTCCTGAATAAAACAAGGAATAAGCGAACAGATGTATAAGTAACTTTGAAGATAACATGGATGGACAAAACTAAATCAACATTTAATAAAGAGAAGTGTGGACCTATACATAGAACTGCAGCAAACCTGATATAAATGGTTTTAAGTAAAACCATTGTATAAGATGAACTGAGATCGACTTACAAATTTAAACAATATCCAATGGTACAATGACACAAGTATACACAGATTACTTAAAAACAATACAAAGACATGGTGATTAGAGACAGACATACAAATGCTGCAATTATCCTAGAAAAACTTTGAAAAAAATGATAGGCCTTAAGTCATTGAGATCACTTTTTATCAGAAATTCAAAATAACTGCATATATTCAAGGTACATAGTAAAATTGGAAGAAGCACATTAGGAAAATATAAATATATCTGTGATCTGTATTAATATTTACAATATGTGAACATTTATATAAGTAGAAAACTGGAAATAATATTTTTTCATGAAGTTAAACCCTCACAACTCCAGTAATTTTCTGGACAGTGTCTTCACATTATACTATGAATGATTTAAAAAATGCATGTCTTTTCTTATAAGGATATAATCAGGCACCTAACTTTCACATTGCAGTAACTACAGACCAGTTTGAAATCAAGATAATTACTTTTCTAATTGAATAAACAAAACATGGATGTGTGGTAGCACAAATACGAGGGCAGTGCATACAGTTTCAGATATTTCAACTTTATCATGTCTTCTTTTGGATTCTCATATTCATAGCAAATTTCTAATTGAATTTGCTAGTTAAATTAACATCATAAGCCAGTTAAAGATAATAATAAGCAGATTTAAAAATATGTAAGACAAATTCCACTTGCCACCCAATTAGATTATTCTAATAGGTGGCTATTCTGAGCTGTTAGTTCTACATCTTTGCCTTACATGTTTGGTCTCAACTGATTCATCTTTCAGTAAATGTCACAGGATCACACAAATCACTGCTACCCATCTTACTATCCCTTACTATCCCTTTTCTTCTCTTCTTTTCTACTATGACATTTGTGGCTTTTTTTGCTTGAGTTTCTTGAAATCACTTGTTAAGCACTTTATTTCTCTTTATTTTATGTTTCTCTTTCTCATGCTGCTTTCCTACTGCCTGCATTTTTTGTGTCACATACTTTTCCACAACTCAAGTTCTCATAGCAGTCAGCAGTCAGTTATGTTTTCTCAGAAGCTTCCATTCTCAGGGGCCTGACATGGTTATTTATCTCCTTATCAAGAAACCTCTTGCTAAGCACTTGAAGAAGAAAAAGAAACTGACCACTGATACCAGGAAGGTGATTCTCACCAGGAATCAAAATAAATCTTCAATGCTGTCTTCTGTTACTTCAGCTTAAAACAACTCCTAGTAGAATAAAAGTCACATATCAAATGTGATAGATGTATAGAACAGCAAGCATTAAATTCAGTGTACTTGAAGCATGGTAATTATTCTATCATATGTCTCTTTTTTTAAGTCTTCAATTCTCCTTGACATTTCTTTTGACAATAAGTTATTTAAAACATCCATGGACACAAGACCATTACCTTACTTTAGCTGTAGGAAGGAGTAATGAATGATGTGATAAGAGGAAATGCTACTCCAGTTTACTTCCACAGATGTGGCTGTTAGTTACTAAAATCTATGCTAGGAACTGCTTCTGGCTGCATAGTTTATAGAGTATAGAACATGATAGATTATAAAGATAACATATTTATGCAAAATTCTTAATATATAACACATTAATGAATGATAACATCATCATTATGCATGCACAATGAGACATGTTGACAAATGCAAAAATTGAGAACTAGAGAAATTTTTAGTTTGGATTGGAGAAGCTCAATACGGATGGTGTGAAATGACTTTTTTTTTTTTTGGTCGGTCGTGGGGCTTGAACTCTGGGCCTGGGCGCTGTCCCTCAGCTCTTCAGATCAAGGCTCGCACTCTACCATTTGAGCTACAGCGCCACTTCCGGTTTTCTGGTGGTTTATTGGAGATAGGAGTCTCACAGTCTCTTGTGCCCGGGCTGGCTTTGAACCGCGATCTTCAGATCTCAGCCTCCTGAGTAGCTAGGATTACAGGCGTGAGCCACCAGCGCCCGGCTGGAATGACTTTTCAATAGCCATGTTCCAGTCAAGTTTCAGAAACAGAGCCAGAGACTTCATTTCGCTCTCCATGAAAACAATACCTAAACATTCTTTTAATTCTTGATTTATTTGTAACTGTATATTTTTGTTTGAAAAAGAAAGAAGAAGTATTTTATTTACAAAGAAGACAAGTCAAATTGCCTGTCCTAAAGGGAAATTAACTCACAGGATATATTAACAATCAGGGAAAAGTCCTGTTTGTGGCAAATAACCAGAATAAACGACTATTTCCATCCATTTTATTGCTTTCTCTTTGTCCTCCTCTACAATTCCATCAATAATACCTATTAATTACTTGATGTCTACAAGAAATATTTTTCATAAGAAACCATCTCATGGTCTTTCTTTGCTTATTCAGATTTTCAAACTTCATCATTTTATGGGAAGGTGGCTCCGTGGTAGAGCACTTGCCTTGCATGCATGAGGCCCTGGGTTCAATTCCTCAGCACCACATAAGCAAAAAGAAAAAAGCTTGAAGTGGCGCTGTGGCTCAAGTGGTAGAACGCTAGCCTTGAGCTGAAGAGCTGAGGGATAGCGCCCAGGCTCAGAGTTCAGACCCCACGACCAGACCCCCCCCAAAAAAAATACACTTTACTATTTGTATATTTTATAATATGTTGATTACACATTCACTTCAAAAGAAGTTAATTACTATGATTTGAATAACTGAGCCCAGAGAATATATAATAAAACATTAGTCTCTAGCTTGGCTCTATGAAAAGGCAGGAGAAACTTGAAGAACTTCGATGTTGGGTAAATTTTCAAGTCATTTGGGGTTATTTCCTTCTGATTGCTTTGTCTGAGGGCCAACAACCAAGATTGGCCTCCTACCTGAGACTTTCATCATTAAATATTACCACAGACCCAAAGTCACCAGATCAATTCATGTACTGAAACCCTTAAAATTCTGAATCAGTTACAAATCAAGTATCCCCAGGATTTGTTACAGTTATAGAAACCTGACTGGCACAATGATATTCTATTCATCTGATCATATCAGCAGTTCACATACTTACTATCTAAAATAGGAGCTATCGCTGTGGTCATGCATTTTATATTAAACAGAATTTAAATTCAATTGTTTGGTAGTGCCCTCCATGTTTTAAGTGCTCACTAAGCAAATCGAGCTACTGGCTTAAATCTATAGAGTTCATTTTAGTGCAGAATGCTCTACTGGGAAGTGGACAATGCTCAATGATGAATTTATAACCCTTATTTCTTGGTGATTAATTTATTTGATTTTTACTAATCCCTCCTGATATCTTCCTCTCCTTTTATTAGCCAATTTCCCATTATGTTTGCAAGTCTATCTTTCATTTTCTCCCTCATTTATTCTTAACCTATCTCAGCATATCTCAGAGAATTTCTTTCTAACCTATTGTATTCATGGGCTGGACTTTAAACCATAACAATTCTTCTCACATTGTTTAGTACAGGTTGCTGTTGACATTATTTTCTTACACAAATTGCCACTTGAATTTTAATCCTACTTGTACAATTGGGACCTATGGATAATCTTTATTAACCACTGTACTTTTAAACAGACTATATTCTAAAGCAATTTTTATAATATTTGAAATATGAGTTCCCATCTGACTTTCCTTATTCTGGTCTAGCCTTAATCCTTTTCTACCTCTGATCAGTAAGAAGCATAGGCACCACTTTAATGTGCTTTTTCAACACCTTGATCAACATTCTACTTTGCAATCTTATTGTTTGGCTTTGAGAAAAATGCATGTGTTTAATGAACATCAATCTGAATTAAAATGCATACTCAAATAGTAAGTATGATCATTATTATGTAGAAAACATGCTTTATGAACAAGAGAAGAAATATCTTACTAACAGAAAAAAATCACAATTTCAGTATGCAACAAGAATGCCTTAATAGTATTTTCTATATATCATCTATCTGTATAGCTTATATAGATGAAAAATGATACTTTCTTCTACATATATTGGAAAGTCAATAAACTTCAAAGATTTTAATTACAACATATGCAAGCAATTTTAATTCAAATAGGAACAATAGAGTATAATCCTCTACTAGATGAAAGAGAAATGTAAAGGAAATCAACTCAATTTCTTAACATCAGTGCCTTTGGTTTATTTGATGTTTAACTGCCATATAAACATTTAAAAGGAAACACAAGAGCTCATTGTAAAATCAAACATACTTTCTTGAAACAAAGAGCAAGAACTCAAGGACACAATGAACTGCTCATACTCCAAACCAACTGCTCCAAGCAGCCTTCTTTCTCCCCTTTGGCAGATGGTACTTGTTATGATTGCTCTCAAATGACAGACTAGTTTGAAGCAGGCTTATATTTACAATTATGACTCTCACATAAGGAGGTTTACTAGGGTTCTAAAGCCAATTAGGTCTGTCCACATCTCAAATTGGTCTTCTAGCCTGCAATCATTTTGGCAACTGGGGAAAGGGGAGAGCCCAGGGAAAGAATCTTGTGATGCTGAGTAAATATATGAGAGACTAATAATGTGTTATTCCTTTAAAAGTTGAAACTGAAGAATCATCATAAAAACAAGGCTACAATAACAAAGTCCTGAGGCAGAGGACAACACAAGTGAGATCTAACTATCTAACACAAGAAATAAATCTGCAAAATACCAGTTTCGATCTATTTATCTATATTATTCAGACAGCTACATTAAAAAGGCTTGAGGTAACAGATGGCCATTGGACAGCTCCTTAAATGAAGAAGTCTAAGGGAAGATTTTTAAACTCTAGTCTATCAAACTAAGGAATCTTTTTATCCCTTCAGCTAAACAAACACAATAAAAACATAACAAGACATACTGTTATTGTATAATGTTAAGAGTGTGAAGACAGGCAAAATAAGTAGAGATTGACTCAATTTGTACAGATGGGCAAACATTCCTGAGAAAAGCGAAGTCAGTAAGCCAATCACCATCCATCTGCACACAGAACAAGATGCTATCAATAGCAAAAGTATATTAAAAAGTCAGTTGCTCCATTATTGATTTTTAATAGTTGTCATATAAATAAAATCCTTGTAATCAAGATGCAATAGCGGAATTTGGCAGGCTCACAAAAAAGTCTCCAAAAAAGCATTTACATCAATAAAACTATGGAACTTGGCCTTCTCAAGCTGAATACCTCTCCCTTTCATGTCTGCATTTCCTTTGTACATCTCGCTTTGTTACTAGACTACATTACTTAATGTTTCATTGCTAATCCTTAGAATATATTTATAAAATAGCAAATCACTGGAGGTCAGGAAATATTGACATGGCACATCTTGCTATTCTAATGATAATACTAATTATAACACTAAATATAAAAAATAATATGAATAAATAGCCCATCTCTACACATTTGGTTTCTAAAAGTTAGTAGAGTTCTTGAAGATAAGGACATACATGAAAGTATGTTGAAATAAAAATTGTATGAAGGCTTTAAAATAAACAAATATCTATAGATTATAATTTAAATAAATAAATTAAACAATTTCCTATCATAAAAGCAAACAATACTAAGAAAAGGAAAATATAAAATATGGAACATGTGCAACAGGCAATACCTGCTTCTGGATGTATTTTTTCAGTAATTTTACTCTATGTATTTATATATTTATAAAACTCAGAATAGTAACAACATGGTTGAACATGTCATAAATTAGATTCTTTGGGTTTTGCTGCTCTGGGTTGCATGGTGTCTGATAAGATACCTACCCTTCATATGTCATCATATGCCACCTGCCATACCAGTAAATTAATTTGCTATGAATAAATAAACTCATTTTAAATATTTTTGCATAGTATGTTTTAATACATGCCCTGTAGATATTATTGATATTATTCTGAAATTTCAGAAATTCTGTGGTATAAAGAGTTTTTTTTTCAGTTTTGGTATATAATTACACATTTAGACTCTTGATAGTTCTTATTCTACATATACATTAAATTGATATTAATTATTATAAAAAATTAAAGATGCTTGAAGCCAAGGGCATTATTGATGTCCTTTAGCTATTTTGCCCAAGGCTGGAGCTTGACCACTTGAGCCAATACCTTACTTTTGGTCTTTTAGTCACTAAAATCAGAGAGAAGAGTCTCACAATCATTTTGACCCAAGCTGGCTTTCAACCATTATTCTCAAAACTCAGCTTCCTGAATAGCTAGAGTTACAGGCAGGAACTAATGGCATCCTGCTAAGATGTATTTTTAAAGTTCACTTTTAGGACTTTTTATAATATGATCAACATATGGTAACTTGAAGTAGAGCTGTGGATCAAAATTGTAGAGTGCTAACTTTGAGCAAAATATGCTCAAGGACAGCACCCAGGCCTTGAATTCAAACTCCATGACCAACAAATAAAAATTTAATTATTTTAACTCACTTTCAAAAGCACTTCTGAATAGACACATGAAGAAATGCTCAACTTCTCTGGCCATGAAAGAAATTCAAGTCAAAACAACATTAAGATTCCACCTCACCCCAGTTAGAATGGCTATAATGAAGAAATCTAATAACAACAGATGCTGAAGATGTAGCCCAAAGGGAATGCTTTTGCACTGTTAGTGGGAGTGTAAACTTGTTCAAACACTTTGGAAAGAAGTATGGAGGTTTTTCAAAAGACTATACATATAGCTGCCCTATGACCCAGCAATCCGACTTCTGGACATTTACCCGAATGATCACAAACAAGATCATAATAAAGTTACCAGCACAATATTTATTGCAGCATTATTCACCATAGCTAAGATATGGAACGAACCCACATGCCCCTCAGTAGATAAATGGAAGAAGAAAATGTGATAGATAGATAGAGATATATAGATGATAGATACATGCACACACACACACACACACACACACACACACACACACACACACACCAAAATTCTATGCTTCCATCAGAAAAAAATAACACCACCCATTTATTAGGAAATGGGAAGACTTAGCAAAATCATGTTAAGTGAAATAAGTCAGACCCAAAGAAACCATGGTTCCCATGGTTTCCCTTATTTGCAGTACTTAGTATACATCTAAGATAATCTTGGCAGATGAGTGTAATAGCTCAATATCTTTGACCATATAAGATGAAGCTAAGCAAAATGAAGTCCAAGACATGGACACAAGATGTTTTTCTTTGTTGGTTTTTAATGTACTAGGTGATTTTTTTTGTTTCTTTTGAATGTTCTTCCCCCTATGTATATCCCCTGTTGTCATTGTATTTGATTTTGGTACCCTGGTATTTTATATATGTTTATTTGAATTAGGGAAGGGAAAGGGGACAACAAAATGGTGAGACAAAAGACAAAGGGAGACCAATGCAACAGCAATTTCTACAAGACAAGATGTTGGAAATGATCTGTACAACTTGGAGGTTTGGGGGAGGGAAAGTAGGAGAAAAATGAAGGAAGAAGTAACAAGTTTGTCAAGAAATTTACGTATTACCTTACTTATGTAACTGTAACTCCTCTGTACACCACCATGACAATTAAGAAAATAAAAAAAAATAAAAATAAAAAGCACTTCTGAGGTCTTGCCACCAATAATTTTGGCACAAAATCAGGTACAGTCTATTCAAGGAAGGAATGTGGTCACTTTGATGAAAACTAAACAGAAGGTCAAAGAAATTGAGATAGATGACCTTCTACTAAGCATTTATTATGTAACATTATTATAAGGGCAAGAAATAAATCAAACTGATATATAGCACATAAAATAAATTAGCCGCTAAAATGACTGTGGGGTTTTAGATTTAGGGAAAGTCTAAAGAAGATATTCAATAAAGGACATATTAAAAAGTGATCATTTTGTGGGGAAGTTTAAAATGTTAAATATCTATTTTTCTATATGATGATAATGTATAACAGTTTTAATATTCTTAATGATATAAGAAGACAAAAGAAAGCCAAGAATTCATCAAAAAACAATTAACTATTCTATAGATTTAAAAAATACTTCAATTTTTGCTCTAAATAGTGGTTCTCAAACTTAACTTCCCATTAGAATCACACAGGGAACTTGTAAAAGTAATGATATTGGTATCTATGGCACAGGAACTCTGATTCAAATTATTATTGTAGTCCATGAGTATCAATACTTTCTTTAATATTCTACAAAGAAATATAGCTTATAAACATAAGTAAATACATTGAGTTGTATACCAGTGTATACAAACTTATAAACTGATGTATGGCAGATTCAAGGGAGCAGTAAAATAGTGTAATATTTTAGAAAGGTAAAATCAAAGTTCAGAAAAATAAACACAAGATGTACAGTAGAGAAAGGATTAGGTGTCAAGGGGAAAGGGACAGACATGAAAAATGAAGAGGGCAAGATGGGGAGAGTGCACTCAAGAATTCAATGTATATCCTACAAAATTAAGAAGAGTTAAAGGGTGTGTAGGGGAGTGATGATTGAGAATGTTGAAAGGATTAACATTGATCAAGATACATTGTATTCATAAAGTGCTGTGTTAAAAGTTAGTTCTTTTGTACAACTGCTTAAAGACAGTATTTTTAAAAGGTCTACAAGTGTCCAGATGTGCATAGAGAACTGAGACCCATTCTACAAAACACATGCAGAAACATGTTTATTAATTTCTTATTTTAAATATTGGCACTTCAGCATAAATGCTAGGATACATATTTACTAAGATATTTTTAAACAAACGCACAGCATTTGTACACATCTTCTGAATAAAATATTCCTTGCTATAGTCTTCAGCATCTGAAATGTTCCTTATATGCAAATCCCTGGAATAATTAACGACTTTAAATACTCTCTACAGACAAATTGATGAACATTTATCTCAACCTTAGTTCTATAAACATATGGGGGCAAACTATTCTTTTGGGATGGGAGGTAGAGCTGTTCAGTGAATATCCAGTGTAGAGTATTTAGCAGAAACTCATGCCTCTATTCAGTAGAAATATCTAGGTATCCATTATTTGTCACAGTCAAATAAAGTTCCACATATTATCAAGTCTCCCTGGTTGGGTCACTAGTAGAGAATGACTCCTGTCCACAAACAGGGCTTGGGAAAAAATTCTGATTAAATATATTGGATTCAATGTCCATTTTCTCACAAAAATCTAAATGACATGATATGTAATTGTGAAGGGTTTGGAGGAAATGAGGGTTAACACAGCAGGGAACAGAGATGGAGAGATCCAATAAAGATGTCAACACAAAGAAAAACTAGTAATGAGGAAGAGAGCGAGAGAGAAGACAAAGAGAGTTAGAGAGATGGAAGTTAAACTGAAATTGATGTTTTTTATAAAACACAAATGTACATTTTTGAATTTGAGAGTAAATCCATGATAGAATTAGAGAAGATGGTAGATGGCCAGTTATTTTTTTTATTGTGAAATTCTGCACAGAGGGGTTATAATTACATGGGCAAGATAATGAGTACATTTCTTATCAAGCATTGTTGCCTCCTCCTTTGTTTCCCCTTCCCATCACTTCCCATCCTCCCACAGCCTTCCCCACCCAATCCTCCTTCCCCACTCCCCACCAAAGTTGTAAAGTTCGTTTTTCCACATAAAGACTTGTACATCTCATTGTTGCAATGGATCCACCTGTATCCCTATTTAAACTATTTTTTTTTGCCCTTCCCCTCCACAAATTGTACCAACCTCAAATACAGTGGAAGCAGGGGTTATACCATGAGGGAGGGACATACAAAACAACAAAGAAATGATCTTATAAATGTGTTAGAAACAATCACCTGAAAGAAAAAAAAACATTTGAATACATATCTTAGGGTTAATTTCCCTAACATCAAATTATCTGACCTTTTCTGCTTGACTCAGACATATACTAGTTATTGCAAATAAGGGAAACCATGGGACCTATGTTTCTTTGGGCCTGGCTTACTTCACTTAATATAATTTTTTCCAAGTCTTTCCATTTCCTAAGAAATGGGGCAATGTCATTCTTTCTGATGGAGGCATAGAATTCCATTGTGTATGTATACCACATTTTCTTGATCCATTCATCTACCAAGGGGCATCTGGGTTGGCTCCATATCTTAGCCATGGTAAATAATTCTGCAATAAATATAGTAGCTTTAGTGTGCCCTTGTTTGTGATAATTTGGGTAAATGCCCAAAAGTGGGAAGCTAAGCTACTTTTTTGTAACAAAATTTTTCATAAAATGTGATTTCTGCCCATTGGAGTTCCTGAAAGTAAATAATGTTTACATTGAGATCGTATTGTATATATTTAATAAAAAGTTTAAGGTGTTTTCTCTTGGAAGTGTGGGAACCAGGACAATATATAAAGAAGAAATGTTGAGTATGTATAAAAAACCACATCCATGTTTTCTCTGAGTCAATAGATAAACCAAAAGCTAAAGCTGAAAACTCATAGAGCATCATATAAATACTGTTTCAAACATATGTAGGTAATTCCTAGAAGTGTTTAGAACAGCTGCCTGTCTGAAGAAAATATTAGAAATGGAGAACAGTACAGTGGGTGCTATTTACCTTGCTATTTTAAATATTCAAATATTGGATCCTTTGAAAAAATTAACTTTATAAAGGAGCAATATAAATTTTAAAAAAAGAAAGAAAGAACAGAAAACAGTACAGAAAACAACAACAACAACAAATAACTCTTGTTTCCAAAGGTTGGAGTTCATTTTGATAAGTATCCTTTCATATGGTCATATGCACATACTACTGAGGCCTTGTGATCATCTCTTAAGAATATCCTTCTTTGGTATCACTCTTTGATGTCTAGAGTTCTCTATAGTTTATCATGTAATATAGAGGTTCTTCCAAACATAGAGATTTGTCTTGTATATAAGTTTATCTGATTTGGGGATGGGAAGGGAATTCACAGAAATAGTAGGACAAAAGGTGAACCAATTCAACAGTGAGATGCACTAGACACTGTTGGAAATGAATTTTACAACTTGCAGAGGAGTGGGAGAAAATGAGGGAGGGGATAACACTTTTCGAAAAGAAATATTTTTAGCTTACTTATGAAGCTGTAACCCCTCTGAACATCACCATTACAATAAAATTGAAATGTAAAAATAAAAAATAAATGAAAAACAATTTAAAATAAAATGGAGAAAGACAAAAAAGGAGTAATATATTAGTCCATATGTTCAAACTACTTCTATTTGATAAGGTGGAGCTTCATCCATAAGGTTTGATGGTCCATTTGTCCTTCAACGAAGACCACAGAGAGAGAAAAAAATCAGTAGTTTATGTATAATAGACTTTCACATGTGTCTTCCGTCCTCAAGTCCCTGGATCTTCTTTTCACACAATAAAATAAATCTTACATCTTTTTTCTTGAATAAAAAATTTGACTAGTATTAAAATCTAGAAACAACCAGAAATTCATTTGTTTGAACAGGTTCTCTGGATTAGAACTGAGGCTATGTTTGTGAGTTACTTTTCTGCCTCTTAAGAATCTTCATAGGTAGGAGATTAGTGAACTGTTAGAATCACTGTCTTATATTTGCTTGTTGGTTTCTTAGTTACATAAAGCCTTGGCTAGGGTTCTCTCTTAGTGCTAAGAATGGTGATCTTCTCTTGAATATTGCTGGTTAATTCCCATTTCATTCATTCATTCATTTTTTAGGCACTCAACTGGTCAGTCAATGTTTCATTCTGTCATCCATGGTTCATGCAACACACAGTATCAGTTGCTTTATTGTACCTCACTAATGACCATTTTTCCACATCCCCTTTTATAGGAGAACTGTAAAAAATTGATATGTGCAAGGATTATGTAGAAATCTAACAGCTAGCCTATTGGTGACTGGTGTCCTTGATTGAGTTCTTTGACATGGCCAAAATTATTTGTGCTTTGTCTCATTCATTTTGTTTTATCCTACAAAGTATAAAAGTCATTCTACATTTATAATATCTTTCTTGTTGTCCTGCCTGCCTAAAGAAAGAAAGCCTTATAAAAATGATGTTGAAATTTATTATAGCTTTGAAAAATTTTACTTTTTTAAATTATATAGATCTTCTTAGACATAGCATACTCTGGAAGTTTACTATACTAAAAAGTATCAAAGGAGAAAAGATATGTTTAATACCTCTGACAATAATAATCAACAGAGTAAATATTTTAGGGGAGTGTTTACAACTATTATACTACTGAGGAATCAACATTCAGATATAGGTAGAAAATTATTATAGCCATTGAACTCTTGAATGAAGAAAAGTGCTGATGGATTTCTCAGTAGGGAAATAAAAGACATCATTTGCTCCTTTTTAGGTCTGTGAGTATCATGAGCCCTCTTTTCTAGTTCTTGTGAATATAAAACTCTCATTGATTCAAATGTACTTCAGAGAAATGTACAGAGGGAAAGGATAGAGATTTCTCCTCTATAGGTCTTTAAGGAAAGTAGACATTACATATTATACAACCATCTCTGCCCAATCCACTTTGATAAACATCTCTGTCCGTACAGAATCCTTTCTTTCCTCTGTCCCACATATGATTCATTTGCATAAATATGATCATGTTATCAATGCTGGATTTCAAGAACTCATTTTGAAATTTTCCTGATTATTCCTGCTACGTGGTAAATGCTCATTATAAATGCTTTAGTATTGTCAAAACACAAAGGCAGTTTGACTTGAAGAAGACAAGAAATTTTCCTACGTATATTGATGAGATCTTGCAAATACTGTAAGTCAGTTATTGCTTTCCTGATGACCAGACATGCAAGTGTTGGGAAATTCAACATGGATATTAATCTCTGAATCCAGCCTGTTTGAACTTGATGTGTGCTGCCAGGAGCTGTAGCAGCCATTCCTGAAGACAGAGGAACATAACTAGGAACAAGTTTTTTGATGGGCTAAATTTCATGTGTAGAAATGATCTCTACATATATATGTAGCCAAGCATAGACTATTTTGACAAAGACAATACAACACTAGTTGCTACAAGGTCAAGTCCTACTATTTGAATATTATACCCTGAAAGTGCATGGCAGACTCCAAGAAAAAAAATATAATGTTTATAGTAAAAAATAGTGTTTATAGTCATATATAATGAATATTAGACAATATTACATATAATGAATTATATATTAATATTTAATATATTATGTATTTTAAATGAATATCTACTTATATGAAGTTAATGGCTACATACGTTATTCATTGTTTTGTCTGAACAAATTTCAGTTGATCTCTCAACATGTAAGGTTGACCAGCTAGCAGAGATTCACTGAGCTAAGCAATTTAAGCATATGTCAACTGGCACAAATCATAAATTAGGGTTTTTCCTTATCTGCCTGGATTTACCACTCATTAGTAGCTGTTAAAAAAGCAGAAAGTTGCAGGGGGAGAAAAAGATAAGGAAGATCTGAAAGAATGAGTGGAAATTTTCCAATTGCCAATAGACAGCATGCTAATTTTTTTCATCTGAAAATGACATGGCTTATAGTAAAATACTAAACGACTACTTCTGAGCACACATGGGACACACACACACACATGCACATATATATGCATACACAAATAACACACACACACACCACCACCACCACCACCACCACCACCACCACCAAGAGAGATACCAAAATGAAGATGATTACTAAGGGGATTGAGCTTTTGCTTCCATTTCTAAGGCAAGGCATGACTATGTGGATTTGTACTGACAGAGAGGAGAGTCCCTGTTACTCTTGAGGGTTAAAGTTCCAATGGGGACTAATGAGCATGGTTTCTAGCATGTGCTCGTTAGGCTCCAATTCCTTTCTTCTTCTTTCTGAATTCTTTCCACCACAAACGCTAGGTTTAGTTAATATTAAAATATGCAGAAATTGCTGTTTTCTGGAAAAGCCAGCAAACTGCAACATCTCTAGTGTTTTCAATAATACATTGCACAGTGACCTTCCTTCACGAATAATTTATTTACCAACTAAAATGCCATAGTCTGAAGCTAGAAATGTAACCTTAAAAAATCTTCCACAAAGACATTACAAAGAAGCAGCCTTCTAGAAAGCTGTCACACTTAATGTCCATGAGACATACATTCTCAGCCTATGCCAAAAGATGTCTGATTTAAATAAAAGCTCTCTCATCCAACACAGAAAACAATGTCATGACAACTTCAATCATAGGTAATGAAAATAGCTCACATGTACAGAATACCATAGAGTTTAAAACAGGTTTACACATATAGTATCTCTTACAAACCATCATTTTTCTAATCATTGTTTTCCCAGATTGCTACAAAGTAGGTTCTTCCAATTGTTCTATTATGTGTCAGGCTAAAGAAAGAATGATATGTGACAGTTGGTCAGTTTACAAACAAGAAGAGATAACAAAAGATTTCACTGAATTTTCAAGCTCACTGTCAAGACATTAAAGTTCCCACTGTGTGGAACTGGTCAGTAGTTATGAGAAGAAGTCACCTTTAAAAGTATCTAGTATCAGTTAAGCTACAGAACTATTTACAGAATTATTTAATTACTTATTTACTTGTTTTCTTTATACAAAGTATTGGATTCTTAGACCATCGAAAATTGAAGCACTTATAATGCACAGCTATTCATGTTAAAAATAATTTTGTAGACTAAAAAAACTAAGAGTTTTGAAGAGTCAGTCCAGTTCAAGGTCCACATCCATTGTATTGAATGAGAAGATAGAAGGATGAATGGCTAAAGATATCACTAAGGTTGCATTTCAGGTTTGCCTTCATATCAAACTCAAAATCATTCTTGAAAGTTACCTGAACATTTACCTGACATTATTTTTTTTACAATTTTATTGTTTTACATTGTGCCAGGAAAAGAACAGAGAAAGGGAATGGAAGAACCCCAATAATATTTTGCTTCTTAATGTTTATATAGTAGCACAAGGGGTTTCATTGTGTGGTTCCATGTGTGCAAATAATGAATTTTGATCACATTCACTCCTTGTGTTACTCTTTTTGTCTTCACACTTTGAAGAACTCTTTTAAACACTTTTTGATCCTTTTTAAGTTTCTTATCATTCTATATGGGATTGATTGAGACTTTGAATATATGCATGCAGTGTCTTGATCATAATTGCTTCCTCCCTTTACCTTCTCTTTCCCTCCTCCAACTTTCTCCAGTTTCAGAGACCATTTTCTTCCATGTTCTCATTCATGTTCATTCACTTCCTTTTTGGACCCAAATATTGCCTAGAAAAAAAGAGGCAATGCCTTCTTTCTGAGTCTATTTTATTAGCTTAACATGATAATGTCTAGCTCTGTACATTTTTCTGCAAATGATATAATTTCTTTATCCTTTGTTATTGAATAGTGGTCTATTGGGGATACATACCACACTGTGGATAGATATACACTACTTTCTTCACCATCTATTCATCAGTTTCTGGGAAGCTAGACTAGTTCATGACTAGCTATTGTGAAGAGTGCTGCAGTAAACACCAGTGTCTAGGTGTCTGTACAATACTATGTTGCTTTCCTTTGAGTATCCAGTTTTTAAGTGACCCTTATTTATTATCTACAAGTGTTTTCATCTCCATTGTTTTGTATTTATAAAAACAATACCTATCAAGTATATCTTTATTTGTTTTTCTCTTAGAATTAAAGTGGAACAACTGCTATATCCCAGGGGAATACATAGTTAAGAAAGAGAAAATAAAACCATATTGAATTATAGGACTGATATTCCCAAGGTTTATGTCTATTGACCTGGGAGAAACGAAGTAATGCTATATTTATGCTTTCAACAAATATTTTTGAGTGTCCAACATATATCAGACATTGTTTTTAGAGTCCAAAACTTATAGCAGAGAACCAAGCTGAAAAATTCCCAACTTTTGATTTTAGATGTAGTGTTATGGTCAAGAAGTATGGAGAATAGTCTTGTGGTGATAGTCGTTTCTCTGTAATTTAAAGAATAAAATTGATACCAAATTTTCAGTCAAAATTCATTTATAAAGATATTTTTATTACAAAAATATATTTTTGAAACTTAAAAACCTGAGAAAAAGTCAGGGAAGGGAAGATATGGTTAAAAAAATTGTACTCATTACTCATTACCTGATTCATGTAACTATAACCCTTCATTATGTCAACTGTACAATAACAATAAATTAAAAATTCTTTATGTACAAAATTAAGTAATTATAATAGCATCCATCAGCTCAAAACCTTCAAGATAAAGTACACATGAGTAATTAATATCAATGAGAAGTAACACTTTCTCATTACATGTTTTTCAATTAAAAATGGAATGAGTTTTTAATTAAAATTACTTGCATAAATATCTATTATTTGAGAATTTTGTTATAACAATGATGATAACAGTGACCATATGACTTTTAGAGTTCCAATGTAGTATTTTGAAAAACAAGTTCTTGTATTTTATTTTTAATTTAGGTATTCAATAGCAGCAATATGTGCAAATAGTAAGTTTCAATCCACTAGCTAGAACTATAATTAAAATATCCATCGATTTCCACAGAGAGATCATAATACCTGTCACTTCTGAAAGAATATTTGTTAAAGTAGTTTACTTGGGAAGACTGAGCTAAAAATATTCAGGATAAATAACACTGGAAATGTAACAGATTAAAATGAAATCCTTTAGTGTTTAGAGCCCATGTCTTATATTTATTCTGCTACTGTCATGAAATATGTGTCAATCCCAGGGCAGAACACAGAAAGAACTAGCTAGAATTAGGATCACTAGATTTTTTTTAAACAAAACACAAAGTCTATAAGAAGTCTTCCAGTGTTAGGACCAAGGAATAAAAATTAATAAACAATAATTAGACTTTAGCAGAGACAGCTAGGAAGAATAATAACAGAATTTTTTCTCTTATTTGATAGGGATATTTTTGTTGTTTCTGTATAGTATGAATTGGCTTCTAGCCTAGAAAAAAAATGGATTTCCAAGTCTCATGATGTCTTAGATACTAAGTGAGATTTCTGTGTTCTCCACTATAAGGTCAAGGCCAAAAGCACAGTAGGAAGTAAAACTGCATAAATCCCTGTACCATTTGAGTAGCATATAGATTTAGCTTTGGCTCAATGTCTTTCAAACAGATGTGGAAAAAGAGGGACAAAAATGATTATCTGTGCCTGGCACCAGTGGCTCACATCTATAATCCTAGCTACTCAGGAGGCTCAGATTTGAGGCTTGCAGTTCAAAGCCAGTCAAGGTATGAAAGTCCATGAGAGTCCTCAATTAACCTCCAGAAAACTGGAAATGACACTGTGGCTCAAGTGGTAGAGCACTAGCCTTGAGCTGAAGAGCTGAGGGGCAGCACCCAAGCCCAGAGTTCAAGCCCCACAACCAGAAAAAAAAGAAAAGATTATATATATATATATGTGTGTGTGTGTGTGTGTGTGTGTGTGTGTGTGTGTGTGTGTGTGTGTGTGTGTGTGTATAATTTCAGTATCTAAAAGAATGGAGAATTTTGACATTAACATGATCAAATGAACCATATCTAGAGAAAAGTAAGAGCTTTACTTACTAGCTCATAAACAAATGTCTAACACATTTCCCAAGATGCAAGCAAAAAAAGAAATCCTTATTCACTTATTTAATAAAGTAAGAGTGCCTAGGTTTTAAATCAACTGTATAATTTTGAATAAATCCTTATCCTAAGTGAACTAAAAGGCTAGTAGATTAGAAACAACAATTAACACCATGTAAAAACTGTTGAAAGGACATACTGGAACTTACCAGACTAAAAAAAAATGTAACGGATTATGAGTAAAACTGAAATTAGACCTAAAATTAACTGTCTCTATGCTGCACCAAAAATAGTTCAAATTGTCAAAGACCTTAGTGTAAGACTAGAAATGTTGAAACAATTCCAGAAAAACAGAAAATCACTTGAAGATATAAACATAGGCAAAAGAGGAGTATATGCTGGTAAGGAAATAAAGGCAAGAAATTATTCTGAACTGCTGGTACTAATATAAATTAGAGCAACTTCTAGAAATAACTATGGAGAGTCTTCAGGTAACTAAGAATAGCTCTACTGCAAAACAAAGCATTTAAACTCAGATATACTCTAAGTAATGTAAGAGTAACTGATACCCATGATAAAATGAAACACTACTCAACATAGCCAAACTATTCTCAATCTAGGTGACCAAAAATTGATAAATGGAAAAAGAAAATACTTGTAACTATATTCAATGGCATATTATAGAGCAGGAAAAGTGAATGACTTGTCACTTTGAAGAAAACAAATAAAACTAGAGATCATTGTGTTGAGTGAGATAAGCCAAGCTCATAAAAAACAATCATTGCATGCCTTCATTTATCTGTGGAATATAGAATAATAATAATAATAACTAACAATAATAAAAATAAATATAATATAATCATATATGGAAGACTGCTGTAGAAGGACAAGCAGAAATGAATGAGGAAAAGAAGAGAACACTATATTTAAGTATGTTCATTAAACATTTTATAAATATATGTATGTATGTATAAAGATATATGGGTGAAAATAGAATGCTAAAGCAAACCTAAAACTATTTTTAAAATGTAAGGAAGGGAAGGACCAGGAAGAATAATCAAGAGCAAATTTAATCAAGATGCATGTACAGAATTATCACAGCAAACTGCTACTTCTGAATAGCGATTGTATGTGAGACTAAATACTGTTAGACTTATTATATAGTTTTGAACAAGCATGGTCAATAAAAATAGTAAATTTAAAAATCAAAAGAAATGTCCCTTTTTAAAAACTATTGTGTGCTGTATACACAGCTTGGGGGATCCTGAGATGATGTCTCTTCCTTCAAGTTTTTAAGAACATGTCCTTCCAAAAGCAAATAGTGCCAAAGTTCATGGTAAAACTAATGTTCTTAGCTTAAGAGATTCACTAAACTTTTAAGATTTATAGAAAGACAGATGTCTTCACCCAAAGATGGATGGTATTGTGGGAAAAATAAAGGTCTGCCGTAGTGTAATGTCCTATTTGCATCTTGAGCAACCACAATTTTTCTTGGACCTCTCCATCACAGAGTACCAGGCTTCAATGTACATTAAAAATAATAAAAATAATTTAAAATTTTTTGAAGTTGACATAGTGGTGCATATTAAGTACTCAAGCAGCACACGGAGCTCTGAACCTTTTTAGATACTTTTGAAAGCAGTGACTCATGCCTATAATCTTGGCTAGTCAGGAGAAGAGAAGGAAAACTGTAGAATGAACTTCCAAGAATAGTCTAGATCCAAAAAGTATACTAGACTCTATTTCCAAAATAGCTGACCAAAAAGAGGGTTGAGATACTGGACCAAGTGGTAGAGGACTAGAATAGCAATCACATGTCCCAGAGCTCAAACCTCAGTACTACAAAATAGATAGATGATAGATAGATAGGTAGATAGATGATAGATACATAGATACATAGATAATCAATTTTGTAAAAATCTGTGAACATTGTATTTAAGTATTTTTTTTGTGAAAATACCATACAGAGGGGTTATAATCACATGGGCATATTTTTAAGTGTTCATTCTTGTTTTGGGCTTTAGTCATTCAATGCTTCATGAGCAACTACACTACACTGTGCCTCTTAAGTGCTGCACCTCAGAATGCAGTCTTCTGTGTCCAACTAGACAGCATTCTCTCTATGGACTTATACTTAACATTCTATTTCTCAAAGGCTGGAGGATGTTGCCTCCCTATTTTACTATTTTATACTCAATATTTAGAGTTATGTGATAAAAGTAGAGACTAGTTTCGTGGAAATAAAATTATTTGATCCAGTTGTATGTATTTATGAAAATATTGTAATAAAATCCCTTTGTATAATTAATATTTGTTTATGAAAAGGGTGCGCAAAGCAAGACAATTTAGAAACTTTTATTTTCAAAAGTATATTTTACAATCAACATCCATCAGTAAATTCTTTAGCAGACTTTAGGTGTCATATTCTGTACTTGCTACTAAAACAATAGAGAAAGGACATATATTTTACTCCCAAGGATTTATCATCTATCAAATATAATGTTATATTTTTTAATGCATTAAGTCAGAAGTATAAATTTCAGGGGAATTTCATGTTAGGAACCTATATTGGCCTTGGGAATTTAGGATGTCTTCCACAATGAAAGGGACTCACAGCTAAAATATTCAGAGTGGATAGGTATTAGCTAGATAAAGAAAATAAAACAGGGTTGGTTGAATGTGTCTCAAGAATATAAGGAAATTGATCATTTTCCAGTATGATTGTAGTAGATATTCCAAGTGGTAAAAGAAAAGTCTGGGAAGCAAGTAAACATGAACATATTAAGGGTCTAACAAAAATATGCTCAGGATTTGTGAGGTTCAAAATGGTAATGGATTTTTAAAAAGTGGTAACGAATATATTGAACTAATGAAATAGTGCACAGAAAGTCATAGAATGAATCTAGGCAGAGCATATCTATATTATGCTTGCATCTAATAAACATCATTATCTTTCATCAAGAAAAGTTGTAAAAGGTAATTTTAAGGCATGGTGCCATTTTGGCACATTAGTTGGTTTGCATGTTAAGCTGGAGTTCAACTGAATGTAGACTGTAAGGAAGCACAAAGGTAAATAAACATCTCTTTTGTGAGATAATAGAGCTAGAACCACTTCAATACGTATTGACTAAATGGTTTGTAATAAAAGCATTAACAATAAATTACATTATTGAAATCTGTAGATCTATACAGATGGAGAAAAATGTTTCTTGAATTTGATGATTCAATCATATTAAATCTTTTTGTGTTTTTGAAGTGTGTGGACTGGGTATTTGTGCATTTGTTTGAGAGGTACTTCCTTCAAAACAGTCCTTCCAAATTAAAGAATATAAAAAAGAAAGATAAATAACTTACTGGCAATTTTTGAAACATCTACTATTCTTATTAAATAAGTAAAAGAAAAATATAGGACTAGATACAAGTATTTTAGTTATTGGAGGGATAAGAGAAAATGTAAACCTATGAAATTACTACAATAGTTTTTTCAAATTAACATCAATTAGTTGTAAACAAAGGTTTCATTTTATTATACCCATTTATATGTTCAAGACACTGATCTATGTCATTGTCATTCTCCATGTTCCTTCTTCTTCCCAAGAGAGGGGCCTCATCTAGTTATCTTGTTCAATTTTCATGCATATGCATTGAGTGTTTTGATTTCATTCACTTTCCCTTCCTCTCTACATTAAATTTATCCTCTCTACCAGTATCCATGCCTGATTGACATATTTCAACTTTCATATATATATATATATATACATATATACATATGTGTATATATGTATGCTATGTTCTCTATTTTTCAAGTAAGTTTCATAATGGTATTTCCCATTCACTATATGTATGTGTATATGCATGCATGTATTTATGTACATATGCATGTATGTATGTACATATATATCATAGTTGGGGACAGATATTGGCCAGAAAAAGCTTTTAAAAAAACAACAGCATTGCATGTAATTCATTTACTAATGAAGGTAAATGATTTTTGAAGAAATAATAGGCATAGAAAAAAATTAATTAAGAGACAATTGTTAAGTATCAGGAAGATAGAATTCCAAATTTGTGTAGAAAACTTTATATATAAAAGACTGAGTGATATAGAAAACAAATAGCATAATGATGATCAATTTCCAAGAGAAAGCAATAAGCATACTTGAGAAAAATAATGGCAAATAATATATAACAAGATTTCAGAAAAAAAGTAAAACATGAGAAGGAAAATATTAAGAACTTCAGCTAGTTGCAGAAAAATAACCTGGATAAGCCATAGCTCAGTTGATAGGCAGTTTAGTCAAGGGAGTGGATAATTGTTTCTGAATTCTACAAGATTCAAGAATTGTATATATTAGGCCATTTTTCCTTTTATTCCTATTGATAACACAAAAGAAGCAATGAAAATGCAAAAAGGAAGGCAAAAGTAGCAAACATAGGAGCTAATATATGTATACATTAGTCCTTCCTTCCTTTCTCTCTATCACTAGACAGAGAAGAATGGAATTATTGTTCAACCCATATGACAGCATTACTATGTTCCAGGCATTAGCTTAAAGCAATAGATGCCAACAAGATAAATAGACTTATCTACAAGAATCATTTATGTGTACCTTATTGCAGAATACATTGTCTATGCCTGAATAGCTATCATATCTATAAGAATACTTGCACTCAAGAGTTAATGTTGGAGGGCTGGAGATAGCTCAGTGGCAAAGTGCTTGCCTAACAAGTGAAACATCCTGGGCTTAACCCCCAGTATCAAAAACGAAAAGACAAAAGCCTATAGTTTTTAAAACAAAGCTTGATAAGAAATGTACTTGTTATCTTGCCCATGTAATGGTAACCCCTCTGTATAGTATTTGCACAATAAAAACAAAACAAAAACAAAGGAGGCAACAATGCTCAATAGGAAATGTACTCATTACCTTGCTCATGTAACTCTAAAAGTTCTGTACAGTATTTTTACAATAAAAAGTACAAAAAAAACCTACAGTTAAACGAAAAGTTAATATTGTGTACTTCAAAATTTTCAGGCTTTTGTGTGAATTGGTTTCTTTCATTTTTTTTCCTTTTCCTTGAAAGTTACAAAATAATAAATAGTTCATCTACTTAAATTTATCTGAAAGGATGCTTCACTAAAAGTTTTACTTCAACATAACTAAACGTTATTTATTTTCCAGTGCCCAATATTAGAACCTTCCCTGTGTTCTACCTGATTTCATAACAGATACTGTAGCTTTCTGGAACATTACCTCCCTAATCTTCATCTCAGTTTTTTTTTTTTTCTTTTTCTCAGTCAGAGGGGAATTAGGTTTTCTGCAATTATTAGCAACCTGAACGTCTCAGTGGCTTAAAAGTACACATTGTATTTTTAGTTTACACTGCAAGTTTCCTAAACAATAAGGAAGATTTGCCAAATGCAGTCCCTACATTGGGATGACAGTGCGTACTTCAGAACAAGGATCAATTCAAAGAATTGGAAGATTTCAAGCAAAGCCACACACAAGAGCTGAATACTTACACCTACAACTACTTGCTACTTGCTTTCATATTTCATTTATCCAAGTAAGCTACTTTCTATTTCAGAGTTCAAATTCATGGAAATGTGTGATTTCACTTCAGAGACCATCAAAGATATCTTTGAAAATTAATAGAGTTCTTACCGTACCATGCTTTGTATTCATTTCCCACTTCTCTCCAATGACTGGAGCATTGTATCACTTTAACAAGTGGTTTTATCCTCAGTTTTAATAACCCACTAATCACTCCCCACCTCTATTACTAGAATGAAATTGTTGCTGGATCCTCATCAGTACAGGTTCCTCTTACCAACTTCTCTTTCTTCAGACCACCTATGCCAAAAAGTGTTCTGACTCACATCTTTCATATTGTCCAGCCATGCTGTATCATGTATTAATTTTTATTTAGTTTTCCTTTTCCTAGTTAAAAATATATTTTTCAGCATCCATTCTTGCACTTAGGTTGAAGATGGGTAATAAAATTCTGAAAATGACATACATATGTGTGTGTGTGTGTATGTGTGTGTGTGTGTGTATGTGTCACTCACAGTAGAGGTTTGGTCCTAGACTCTCCTGTCTCTATCTTCTCCTTTTCCGTCATGAGTGATAAAACAAAGACTAAAGAAGGTGCCATGAAAGGACTAAGGAAATCGTTGAGATTATTGATGATTTTTCTATGAAGAGAGATTCCGAGGAGAATCATCAAACTTGCACTGGACACAATGTTGGCAATAAATTTATGTATAGCTTACAGCTGAGATTTTTCCTGCAATACATACTCAGGTGTAAGCTATATATAAATTTATTGCTAACATTGTGCACCTAATAAAATAGGAAATCAAATCAAAAGATTAACAGAACAGACATTCATGAGAATAAAGAGCAACATTTATTTTTGCCCATTAAAATGATTTAAAACTTGACACAATTCAAACATTTAAAATAGAGGTAGTATACTTCAAAATAATACAGGAAGAGTAAACTAAGAATTATACATAACATGTTAATTTCATCAGAACTAATATTTGAGTCAAGTATGGAAAAAATTATTCAAGTTAATTTCCCCTAGAAAAACTAAAGGTATCCAACACTCTGAAGAATTTCAGCTTTTATCAAGACAATTAATATGTATAGACTTAGATCTGGTTTCAATTTGTTTCTAAAGAGAAAAAAATCCTCAGCCCAGTTGATCACTGATATCTCAGAATTATTCTCTCAACCAATTATCCTGTAAGTCCTATAAAAAATCCATTATATATAGCTAATCTTAATACTAAATCCAATTTCAAAGAATATGTGATAAAGAGTCTCTCAAACAAATTACAGACAATTGCTGAGCTTGACTCAATTTAGATTGAGTTCAAAAATATCTCAGGCTCACTATGTACTACAGAGTTCTGAATGATCTCATTCACACAACCCAACCACGTCCATCTATCCTTTCCCTTTGGATTTCTTCACTTGCATATCTACTATGCCCAGAAATGCTTATTTCAGAAACGGAAAAACCACTCCATTTATATTTTTCTCTGTAGGAAACATTCCTTTACCCAAACAACTGTATCAACTTTTACTTCAAACTTGTTTCTTCCCTTCCTCTTCCTTAACTTTTTAACTTTTTTTTCATTGTGTTGAAATTCCCTTTTGCAATGAATATATGATCCCCACAACAAACTAAAGCAATTTCTATTAGAGTTGAAGAGCTAGAAGGAATTGACATGCAAGTCATTTAGAACAACCAACACAACATTCCCAGAAGGTGAAGTCTTCATGTCCTGGAAATATTTTGAGAGAGAGAAACCCATCTACTCTTTTAAAAAATGTTCTGAGTGCAAGTTATTATCACTTGTACTGAGTTGCTTAACAGTTTCACCAGATTATACAAACACTGCTTTGAGGAATGAAAGAAAATAGCCATACTGTTTGTTCATAAAAAAATATTGAAAACTATTTTGAAGGTAAATTTTCTATTCCTTTTACACAAATACTTTCTTCTACTTGGGTAACTAAGCATACATGTAACACTATATGATTTTATTTATGCATCTCATTTTGTATATGGCATTAACATATTCATTATAATTTATTCATCCAGAAATAAGATTTTAATGATTATATGGTAAAATTACATCAAGATGCTATATTTGAGCATTCATTTTATGTCTTGTATCATTTAATCCCCAGAATTTTATGAATAAATGATGACTCCACAAAAAACACAAGTTAGGGGCTCAATCCTTAAAATGTCTGAAGTTGTAAGTCATTAAAGGGTTAACTATGATTAAATGAATTCATAAGGGTGAGGACTTAATCCAATATAATTGGTATTTTCTATGTGTCTCTCTGCCTCTCTCTATCTCTCTCTCCATCTCCACTCACCCCCTTTTTCTGTCTCTCTTTCCAGTCCTGGGGCTTGAACTCAGGGCCTGTGTTTGCTGAGCCTTTTTGTTCAAGGAAGCTCTCTACCAATTGTGTTGCACCCCCCCCCCCCACTTCTGCTTTCTGGTAGTTAACTGGAAATAAGAGTTTCAGAAACTCTTTTTACCTGGGCTGGTTTCAAACTGCACACTGGTTGGTTGTCTTTTGTTATCATTGGTATCTTTTTAAAAAGAGGAAAACATGAAAGGCTTTGTGAGGATTCAATGAGAAGAGATTATCTACAAATGGAGTGATGAGATCTCAGTTAAGTGGACTTAGTTACCTTTGCCAGTACCAGAATTCTGGACCTCTGACATTCTGAACTGCAAGAAACACCATAAGAAACACTATATTTTGGTATGGCAGTCTAAAGAGGAGATTACAGTCATTACTATTTTCTTATCGTCACATAGTTTCAATAATTTTGTTGTGCCTGTAAGAAAAACCGATGTATGCTTATCTCTTGGTAGGTTTTTAGCTTGCCTTGACCATGTCAAAACTTTTAATCACACTCTGAATAGAAGCTTTATGAAGAGGATCCATTACAGTATTCACTAAATTTCTTGTTTCTTTGGCAAAGTATTTGACCGAAACAACTTAAAGGAATGAAGATTTAGTTTGGTTTATTGTGTTACAAGACACAATATGGCAGGAGGAGAGGGTGCAACAAGAAGTTCTTCACCTCCTGGGAAACCGAACAAAACAGTGTGATAAAAGAAGAAGGAAGGGAAAGACATAGCTACTTGGCAGAATTGTAATTCTTCCCACTGGGCCCCACCCCTCAAAGTTTCTGCCATTTTTCACATAGCACCATCAACTTGGGACCAAGCATTAAACACATGACAATGAAGGAGACATTTTAGGTTCGAATCACAGCATAGCAATAACCTCTTGTTACTGTTCTGCCAAACTTTCCATGGACTAGAAAGTAGCAATATGGAACAACCAGAGCTTAAAGATTTTTTTATGGGGACTTACCATTAGCTGCTAAAGTAACTCTACAACGTTTCTCTGTGCTAACCTCTAGGTCGTCCTAGCCCTCCTAGCTGAAACCACCAAACACTAGCCAGTCATATTTGATACACAGATAACAAAGATACATGGGAAAACAAAGACAAAATCAAGGAACTCTGGTCTAGATAGTAACAAAAGCTATGTGAATTCAACAAAAATAAAATTATCTGTAGGATGTGGATTCAAAATACAATTGTCATAAGCTAGGTTTATTTTTCTCATTTGTTGAGGAACTTCCATACTGAGTCCCACAGTACAATTTGTACTAGTTTATGTTCTCACCAACATAACTTAAACATTTCTATTTTCCAAATCCTTACCAGCATTTACTGTTGTTTGTTTACTCAGATTGCAACTCTGACTAGATGAAACATTACAGTTTTGATTCATACTTCCTTTATGGCAGTGTTGAACAATTCCTCTATGTATTAGTCATCAGTGCTTCTTTGAAAGATTGTCTATTTTAGGAACCTACCATCCCACTCTTAGGCATATATCTTAAGAAACTCAATGGACCCGAAAGTTATCTTCATCCTTATTGCCTCTCTGGAATAATCAAACGGTAGAATCACTTGAGATGCTGAATAATTGGTGAATGAAGAGACCTTGGTATACATATTTCATGAAATGTTAGTCCAGTAAAAAAGAAAATTAAATCATGCCATGTGCAGGAAAATTGGTGTAATCAGAGATCATCATCTTTACAGAGCTAAGCCAAGCTACTATCACAAATACTATCACATGTTCTTTTTCATTTGTATTGACCAAAAATTATGTAGCTAATGATAATGTCAGTAGCAATGGTAGTGGGTCATGAGTATAAACAGGGTACTGCCTAGGATAGGAGCAACAAGAGGGCAGAAGCAAAAGGAGGTATGATAGGGAATGCAAAGGATGAAAGGATAGTATAGATAGATGATCAAACAATGCATTTATACTTATATAAGAGAGAGAATAATAAAATGTATAAGATCTTGCTTGAAAAAGAATTTTGAGGAGGAAAGAAAAGAGTTAAGTGTATCTAGCATGCATGCTATCCATGTGCAAAAATACTACAGTAAAGCCACCTTATATTACAAATGTGCATTAATTCAAAAATAATTTTAAAAATATAAACATGAAAATACAATCATTTGAAGGCCCTTGATTTTAAATAGTAAGAGCTTAGAGATAATACAATTTCTTGCAAGCAGACGCCCAAGTCTTCATGATGCAAATATTCCAACACAAATGTGTGAGTGGACACACATTTAAGCCAAAGCTTAATAAATTATTAAAGTATTAGTATGAACAACAAACATCTATCCCATGTCTTTGCATATCAACCATGTAACAATTTAATAGAGACATGGAAATTGTAATGTACTATGATCATGGGTTATGGTTCATTTTCCAAGTAATCTTTCTTAGTAAAATTGATTAGCTTTTACTTTTGCTAGTGAAAACAACCTTATTCATACTATTCTTTTTATTTTTTCTCCTAACATGTTAATATATTATATTTATATTACATAATCATCTTGTATTTCTTATAATTCATACAGTGATTTTTTTTAAGATTGATGTAATATTGACCCAGCACTGGTGGCTCATGCCAGTAATCCTAGCTACTCAGGAGGGTGAGATCTGAGGATCTCGGTTCAAAGCCAGCCCAAGCAGGAAAGTCTGTGAGACTCTTATCTTCAATAAACCACCAGAAAACCAGAAGTAGAGCTGTGGCTCAAGTGGTAGGGTACTAGCCTTGAGCTGAAGATCTGAGGGACAGTGCCCAGACCAGGAGTTCAAGCTTCACGACTGACCAAAAAAAAATTAAAAATAAAACATAAAAATTGATGTAGTATTATTGTATTTTCTTTGTCTTCCCAAAGTTAGGGGTCAATATTTTCCTATTTGTAATGGAAACACAATTCTAAATGGTTTTTGAAAGTCATTGTAAGTTCAAATAGCTCATTCTAAGTTCTGTTCTCAATGAAGAGAAAAATTTGAACAAGGTAAGAATCTGTTCTTAAATGTCCTTAGAGAGGGCTTTCATACAATTTCATCAAAAACATTGTGAATAAGCCACTGTTATTATGTCACACAGCACTGTGGCTGTAAATACCAAAGGTTGATGTATTCCTGTATTCAGTCAGGCCAATTAGAAGCAATATTTGGTTCCTTCAGACATCACAGCTGGGTACCAAGTACAAGTAAGAAAATGTATTATTTCAAGATTTCACTAGTAATCCTTATTTTATTGCTTCGCATTTTATCAGTAGCATAGTCAACTGCCAGGATGTTTGGTAGGTATAACACATGCCAGTACGGGGCTAGAGCTTATAGACTGGCTGCTTCTCTTCTCTGGATTTGGTTCTATTTTCATGCTTACTGTTTCTAGCTGTGTCTCTACCAACTCAGGTAAGCTCTACAAAATTAAAAAAATAAAAGTATATAGTTGATCATTAAACATAATAACTTAACAATAAAGGGTTAATTTATCATTAATGGATAGCACTGCTCATCGTACTTAAAAATAAAAATCTCTGCAAAAATGCATGTTTAACTATTAATTCATTCTTGTAAAATGGATATTTACATTAAGATACACCTTTGGTTTTAAACAATGCTAAAATGGCTACATACTAGGAGTCACTGTTTAAAATAAAATGTGAAAAGTATTCCATAACAAATTCTGGTGGCTTTTTTTCTTTAAGTCATTTACTACAGCTCAAATTGCTATGTTTTTTTTTCTCAAATAACACTGCCAAATAATTACATTTGAGAAATAATAAAATTAATCTTGTCAATTTAAATAGGAATGTTATGGAGTCAAGAACATTTGGTTAATAATTTACACTCACCTTTTAGTCAGTAATATCTTGAGTCAAAATTAGAGGCCATTAATGGTGGTATATACCTATTATTCCCCCTATTGAAAAGGTGGAGACAGGAGGATTACAGGTTTCAGAACAATCTCAGGAAAATAAATGAGAACTTATCTCAAAAATATAAAAGCAAAATGTCTAAAAACAAAGCTCAAGCCTCAGGCTTTGGGTTTAGTCCAGGCTATCACAAACATTAAGGGCAAAAAAGTCTCTTGAACCAGTAAAATAAGAAAATAAGTGTTTCTATTAACAGGTAAGATAAAAAATGATGCAGAAATTTCTCAGAGCTTTAAGATTATTGCCCCCTATATTAAAAAAAATCTGGAGTACCTCACTACAGCAATATCAGAAATCAGTTAATATTAATTGGTTATTTTAAATGAAAATAGATTGTAGAAATGAGAAGTATTGGGTTTAATTACTAGTTCTAGCACCACCTTAATGATTATTCATTTGTAGAAGCCATTTGTACCAATTTGAACAAATTACATTTGATGATTCGCCAGCTGTTATAATTTTAGAATTAAATATAATAGCTGGTAAGACATTTTAAAATTAGAATTAAGTTTTCAGATGATATGTAGACTTCCTGTATTGCTTTAGTTAACACATATTAAATGCTTTCACAAAAGATTAGCAAAGACCAATTGAGAATATGACATCCTTTCCATTTCCTAACAAATGGGTGTTATCATTCTTTCTGATGGAGACATAGAATTCCATTGTACATCTATACCACATTTTGTTGATGCATTCATCTACTAAGGGACATATTGAGTGAAGTAAGCCAGACCCAAAGAAACATAGGTCCCATGGTTTCCCTTATTTGCAATAACTAGTATATATCTAGGAAAATCTTACCAGACAATCAGAAAAGAACAAAAGCTATGTACATATGACCATATAAGGTGATGGTAAGTGAAATGAACCTAAAATAGGGACACAAGAAGTTTTATCTTTGTTGCTGTTGTTTTTAATGTACTATGTGATATTTTTTGTCTGTTTTGTATGTTCTCCCTATGGTATATCCCCTGTTTTCACTGTATTTGATTCTTGTACCCTGCATCTTGTATATACATTTTTCTAATTTGGGAAGGGGAAAGGGAATAACAAAATGCTGAAACAAGGATACAGGATGACCCATTGTAACAATGAGACATATAAGACACTATATTGAAAACAAACTTTACAATATGGGGGGGAGGAGGGATAGTGGAGGGAGGAGTTGGGGAAGTGGGGCTGGAAGGGATAGTAGGGGAAGAACAAAGTTGGAAGTAACAATGCTCAATAGGAAATGTACTCACTACCTTACTCTTGTAACTGTAACCCTCTGTACAATCTTTACAATCAAAATAATTTTAAAATAAAATTCTTTCCAAGTACCCTAGTCTGGTAGCTTGGGATCAAAATGCCTCAAATTATGTCTGAATAAGAAGCTAAATAAATATTTAAAATGTTATATGTATTTTTTCATGTAGTGACATCAAAGCCTGTTAATCATATCCTATATGTAAATTCATTTTATACATCTACCAGCATATACACATGCATAATCATAAGATATGAAATAGAGAAGTAGAAACTTCAAAACAGATTTAAGCATGTTCATATTTCATTATCTTCTTTAATCATTTTTAGTTGTAATTTATAAATGATAGCAACTCATCAGGTATATTTTATGACTAATAATGGGTCAACATTAGTAGTTTGATGAGTGTTGATTATTTGCATAGGAATAAATTCAAGTGTTTGACATTTCTTCTCAATCCTTCCCTGGCTCCTTTCTTTCCTTCCCTCCCTCCCTTCTTCACTTCCTTCCCTCCCTCCCTCCTTTCCTCCTTCTTTCCCCTCCCTTCTTTCCCCTCCCTCC
>NW_012267224.1:30935173-30961559 GCF_000151885.1 Dipodomys ordii
CCTTCCTTCCTTCCTTCCTTCCTTCCTTCCTTCCTTCCTTCCTTCCTTCTTTCCTTCCTTCCTTCCTTCCTTTGACTCAAGTTTGCTAATCAGAAACTCTACCACTTGAGCCATGTTCCCAAATACCCTGCCCTACCCCCAGCATTTGGATTCTTTCTGATAGAATCAACACAATTTTTCCTTGGGGCAATCTCAAACCAAGATCCTCTTTCCTATGCCTCCCAAGTAGCTAAGATTAGAAAACAGATATAAGCCACTATATGCAGATTGTGTGTTTAATTGAAATTTACCAATAATGTTTTCTGTAGACTAGTCTTGAACTTTAATACTCCTAATTTCTGCCTCTTCTGGAATTGATGCTACAGATATCATCAATCATACCTGGCTCTCATTGTTTCTAGTCCTTCTAGTTTAAATATTTTGTGTCATCATCTTTCCATATATGACCAAAATAATTATGCTCTCCATATTATATGATTTTGTAATTCAACTGATTTCCTCCTGCCTTCCTACTTAAAGTTCTATTCAGATGAGCAACTCCAAAAAATCATCCACACTGACTAAATCATAAGCAGATAGATTTCCTGTTTCCAGCCTTGATTCTAACAACAAATGAAACCTAACAATCTAGAAGACCATCAAAACTCAAAGAAGTGAGGTCACAGTACACATCACTGACCCCTAAGTTAGAGAAACATACTGTAACTGGGGGCTACAGGAAGTCACAAATCATAGGAGTAGAAATTGATGAATATCAACCTCTGGGTTACTCAGAGACAGGATGGAGAAAACAGCTGTAATTCACAAATGTTCAGAACATTTCTGAGGAGGTGGTGGGAGGGACATATTAAGATTCCAGTAGGATGCAGTCAGAAGAGGGAAATGGAGCGAGAGAAACCATTTTAATCTCAAGGCTTTCTACTAGATTCTTTTTAATAATCAGAGAATGTTCCTTTGTGTGTTACATATGGGAAGAATAAAAGAACCATTTTTAAAATACTCCAAAATATGTTTCCCTTAAACACAAAGCAGCAGTGCTGTCTACTGCTACCCTCTCACTATATGGTGAGTGAACTCTATTGTCTAATCTTCCCCTGGAGTTTATACATTTTCTTAAAGAAGTTTTAGTATTTTAAGGCTTTTGTGTACCTCCTAGACAAACCTTAATTTTTGAACAAACTAGGAATTTCTGGACTACCATATTTCCCTAATTGCCTTTCTGTAAGCATTCTTGTTTTCTGGTTCATCTTTTCTTATGACACAGATATATTTAACTGATTATGTTATTCTTGCTGAAAATTCTTCATTCAGACTCATTAACCTTTAGGAAAATCAATCCAGAATGAATATATCATAATGAAAAAATCACAATACTTCTAAAAATACACTCTAAACATTTTTGTACAAATCCTGTCATCATGGATATAATTGATTATTTCACACATCTAAATTGATGTAAGGTTAATTGTGTGAAGTGCAGATAAATCGTAGCTTCTAGACAACACAGGTTTCCATGTGTATTTATAATCAATATTAAATTCTGTCCTTATGTTCCAAATGTTTATACTGCATATGGATTTTCAACAATCTGAGGATTGAATTCAAATATGATATGAACTATATACGATATATGATTATGCGGTATGATTATTAAACATTTTTTACAACTAGCATGGCAAAAAATCTAAAATTTACCATGAAAGGAAAAAAGGTAATAGTATTAAAAGGCAATTACTTTTTAGGTAAAAGAGAAAGAAGTCCAAATATAAATAGACAATTGGTAGACTTATCAGAGGAATGTATCAATTCCAGGCTTAGCAGTCACAACAAGTTAGATTATTTGTTTGACATATTAAATATTTGGGAAAAATATAAATTCTAAGGAAGATTTGAATTTACATAAAAGATGTACTTAAACCCATGAACCATACACAGCTGGCTTCATGAACTGAGAGAAGGTGGTTATAGGTGAAAAACCTGAGCCTATGTGTAGCGAAGGCTGCTTTAGTTCTCAAAATAAGAGCTGGAACAAAACACAGAGGAAACATGTGGCAATGTTAAAAGTGTGGAGAGCTATGAGAAAGCGGAATCTAATTGCTACAAATCTTTCTCAGAGTACAAAATTAGGCAGGGAACTATAATTAGAGCGTGAGAAAAAATGTTTAAAAAGCAAACAGCAGATTCATTCATTCATAAACACATTGGAAAGCAATTAATTCCTTAAAATTATATCTCTTGGTTGATGGCTATGTTTCTATAAGAGGACACATGTACAAATCCATGTGCATTTGTGTGTGTGTATGGTTAGACAGATAAAAATAAGTTATAGGTTCCAGTGCAATCCATCAATTTCATGAAATAATAGAGTATTTAAACTGCTTACTAGAAGAGCAATAATGCAGTAAAATAAAATTACCCATCATCCTTTCAATTGACCTATTCATTTCTTTTACATTACCATCATAACAAGTTTAAGGAGAATATTTTAGACAGGAAAAATAAATATCATGTTATGGAATGATGATCAATATTTCTTTTGGCTCAGACTCTTCAAAAACACCATTTTCTTCAACATGTTAAAAAATTTCCTAGATTAATATAATTTTACAGAATCTGATCACATCAACACTTCCATTATTGATTATATGTGAATATCTCATATAGTCTGAGGCTGATTTTCTGTCAGCCTAGTCCTACCATTGTAACCATAGCAAACAAAATTTGTGGCCCATCCAATAGCCAATCCTTTACTCCTTGGTTATAGATGCTAATTTCCTTGGGATGGAGAACAATGTGTTCTGTGCCAGAAAACAAATCATTTGAACTAAGCCAACTGTAGTATTAATCTATCTTTCCAGTTCTAGAAGTAATCAAGTGAACAATTTCTGTGAGAAGAGGAAAAGGGGTTAGGAAAAATGATCTTCTCTCACACAAATGGAGAAAAGACTGACAAGCCATTTCTCCTCTGTTCTTTCTGTTTACAAAACAATTTTGTTAGGATGCATTGCTTAGTATGTCATCACTTGGAACAAGCTGAAAATAGATATGATTGGGTTTCTGAATGAACCTAGTTACATATCCACTGGACATCAAACAGACTTGTATCATTTTTTTCAAGTAGTCTGTTACAAAATCTTAGAACAAAATAATTGGTTCTGTTTCATTATCTTTAACAACTTGTGAATGGCTAAACTAAAACTTTTATTCACCATATTAAAATGTTTATAATACTATATTTGCAAATTTCAGGTATTTAATTAACATTGCCACTAATTACTATTTGATTACATCACATTTGTCTCCCCACTTCATGGAAATAAGTTTGAATCTGCCATGTTGTAAACTTCCCAAGAGTAAGGGCAATGGTTGGTGTGGTACATCACTCAGATAACACTTTACAGATGAAAGATGCTTCATCTCTCAGTTTCTAGTATAGCTTAAGGCTAGCAGTTCACAGCTGAGAATGAATCTTGGCCAAAGGGAGCTGTTTCTCCAAAGTTTCCCTATCACTAGAGGGCAGCTTGAATCCATTAATTAAATGCAGGACATCTCCAAGGAACTATCCCAGCTTCACTGATTCCAGGATTGAGTTTGAGGCAAGGGATCCCACTGAAGCCTGTTAACAAAGTCAGTATCTTGAAAGTAAGCAATGCTCTCAGTTTCTGTCTCTCTCTGTCTCTGTCTGTCTGTCTGTCTCTCTCTCCTCTCTGGCCTTTATTTTTACAAGATTTCACAGGTAAGAATTGTCATTGAGTGTTAGATGTGATTTTGAACCTGGAGCATTGAACACTATTGAAATAGTTGATAGTTCGATGGCTCTTAAAGGTAGATTAATTCATTTACTTCATGAGATGACATGAACCTTAAGAGAAGAGAGATAGAACTAGAGGTCTTAAATAGTATTCAAATGCAAATGTGTTGAAAGTTTGGTTCCCAATTGATGGTGCCATTTGAAAGTAGTGATATGATGGTGCTTAGTTAGAGAGTAGTTGAAAGAAAATAAGGGAAAACATGGGACCTATGTTTCTTTGGGCCTTACTTCACTTAATATAATTTTTTCCAAGTTTGTCCATTTCCTAACAAATGGGGCAATGTCATTCTGATGGAAACATAGATTTCCATTGTGCATATATACATACATATACATATACATATATATATATATATGCCACATTTTCTTGATCCATTCATCTACTAAGGGGCATCTGGGTTGGTTCCATATCTTAGCTATGGTAAATAATGCTGCTATAAACATAGTTGTGCTGGTAGACTTAGTATGTCCTTGTTTGTGATCGTTTGGGTAAATGCCCAAAAGTGGGATTGCTGGGTCATAGGGGAGGTCCCATGGTTTCTCTTATTTGCACTAACTAGTACATGTGTAGACAAGCAGAAAAGGCAAAAATCTATGTACATATGGCCATATAAGATGATGTTATGTGAAATGAACCCCAGGATAGGGACACAAATATCTTTTTTCTTTCTTCCTATTGTTACTAACATATTTGTAATGTACCATATAGTTTTTTTTGTTTCTTTGTATGTTCCTCCCCCATGGTATAACCCCTGTTTTCACTGTATTAGATACTGGTGCCCTGCATCTTTTATATAAACTTCTCTAATTCGGGGATGGAAAAGGAAAAAACAAATGACTAAATAAGGATACAGGTTGATCCATTGTAACAATGAGATGTTCAAAATACTATGTTGAAAACGAACTTTACAACTTCAGTAGGGAAGGGGGTGTGAGTTGTGGAGGTGGAAGGGAAAGGATGATAAGGGAAAACAAAGGAGGAGGCAACAATGCTCAATAGGAAATGTACTCATTACTTTGCTCATGTAACTGTAACCCCTCTGTACAGCATTTTTACAATTAAAATGTACCAAAAAAAGTAGTAGAAAGAGAAAGAGATGGGGTTTCATTCTATTTTTTTGTTATTATTGTATGGGTATATACAGAGGAGTTACAGTTACTTAAGTCAGGTAATAAGTATGTTACTTTGTGAATAGTTTCACCCCCTCTTTTATTTTCTCCCAGGCTTTCTCCTCCCAACTCTCATCCACCTAAAAGTTGTATAGTTCATTTTCAACATGATATCTGGTGAGTATTACTGCTAAATTCGTTCACTCTATTCCATCATTTCTGTGCTTCCCCATCACCTCCCCAAATAAAATAAACTTATATATAAGTTTATATATAAACTTATATGTAAATGTTACAGAAATGAATAACAACAACAAAAGGGAATAAAACCAAAGGGGGGGAAGAACTGCAAACAATATAAAAACAAACCCCTCTTGTTGGATCAAGAAAATGTTATATATATATATATATATATATATATCCCTTGTTGTATCAAGAAAAATGATATATAGAGAGATATATAGAGATAGAGAGAGGGAGATAAATATAAAATGGAATTCTATACTTTCATCAGAAAGAATGGCATTGCTCCATTCTTAAGGAAATGTAAATATTTGCAAAAAATTATACTAAGTGAAGTAAATCAAACCCAAAGAAACATAGGATACATGTTTTCCCTCATTTGTAATAATTAGAAATGTGTCTATAAATCTATAAGTAAACCCAATGGATAGGAAAAGACAAGAAAATCACACTTGGGCATGATTAATCAAAGAGGACTCTAAACATTCACACAGTGAGCTCAAGGGAGGAGACACTTAGGAGAGGATCACAAAGGCTCAATGACTATTTGCATATGATCACTTCATGGAAATAGGTTTATAAATAAAATTATGATAATTCTAATAAGAATTCAACTACTTACGTTCACTTTCCAGAAATATATTGTCATTGGAGCCTATAAAACAATTTTATTCTGTTTTAAATGGAAAAGACAAAAAATAAAAATTTATGATGATTCATTGCCCACAGTAGATTTTGATCATTTTTCTATTATGTAAATATTTCTCTCATCCCAGTCTGGGTCAATTTACTCAATATAAGTAATAATATTTTTATTACAACCAATGTTATTCTTATTGGTCAGCTAACCATAGATCCAATTCATATTCATGTAATTAGAAATCAATATCATTGACTATGTAAAATGCATATCTGGTATCTACTTTAGGTGTTCCATTATAGTGTGCTTACAGTTACTCTCACAGAGGAAAAAAATACAAATAAATGTCTACTTTAAATTGTTTAAAAGGTAAAAATGGCTAGGTGATGGGGGCTCACTCTTGTTATCTTAACTATTCAGGAATCTGAGATGTTAGGATTGCAGTTTGAAGCTAGTATGGACAAGAAAGTCTGTAAGATTCTGATCTCCAATTAACCATCAAAAAGCATGAAGTAGAGCTGTGGCTCAAGTAGTAGAATGGTAGCATTTTGAACACAAAAATAATTTAGGACAGTGCCAATGCCCTGAGTTCAAGCCCCAAGACCGACACAAAAAATAAAGTAGAAATTACTGTAATGATATATATGATGAATATGAAAATATGTGTACCTCACTTATTTTGAACATTTAGTCCTAGTAAAAACTCTTGGTTGTAGGTAATTCTATTATTAGACATCTTTGAAGATGTGTTCTGGAAATCAGAATGTAGTTAATTTGACTACAGGGAAATAGCAAATAAAAAAACACTTTAGTGTTTTAGGGGTTCCTAAACATAACTTCATTTGGTTCTTTAATGTAATTTTGCTGTTTGAGGACTGGTGATAAATTTTTACCAATTCATTACCTTTAAGTAGGTGTACAATTGAGTTGTCATTCACTAAAGCACTAAAGTTGCCCTTCACCAATCCTTCCCATCCCATCCGTTCCCTTACCTGAATTTTAGAGTATATATTGATTTTTTGGCCATTTAACAAAGCAGTTTGGGTCTGAAATACATCTTGGTCTGTGTCACCACTTCAACATCTTCAGCCACCTTTGACCCATCATCCCTTATATTTCTCAATGTCAGAATTCTTGCCTGTTTTCTCTCCACTTCCCTACTTCATTCTTCTTCCCTTCCCCCTTTGGCTTTCCCTCTGGCAATTATCCATTTTCTGGTACTTATTTTGTGGGACTTGGACTTGTCTTTTCAAAGAATGACACTATTTGTGTTTCCAATAGGGTCTGTGACATTTCAGTTAATTATTTTTAACCCCTTGCATACTACCCAGTGTATTTGCTTGTAGATTTATAGGCACATAATAATTACTACAAATGAGGGATGCCATGCAACTGTGTTCCTTTGGACTTGTTTACATAACAATATAATTTTTCCAAGTATTTTTATTTCCTTATGAATGGTACAACATCATTCTTCTGATGGATGACTAGAATTCTATTATATATAGAGAGTATATATATATATATATATATATATATATATGGTATATATATAAATATGTATGGTATATAGTACATTTATTATGTATAACACTATATATCTATCTCCCTCCCTCTGTCTCTCTCACACACACATTCATGCACACACACACACACGCACACACACACACATATATACACAGACAGAGACATCACATTTTCTTGATCCATTTGTCTACATTTATTCCTTTTAGGGGCATCTGTGCTGATTCTATTTCTTGGTTATGGTAAATAGTAGTACAATGATCATGATTGTGCTGGAAGCATTAATGTGGCCTTGTTTGTGTTTCATTGCTCAGGAATGGAATTTCTAGGTTACAGGTATCTCTTTCTTTGGTGTTTAGAAGAACCTACATACTGCTTTCTAGAATGGTTGAACAAGCTTACATTCCCAACCACAGTGTAATAAAGTCCCCTTCTGACCATATCCACACCAGCATTTTTATTGTTTGTTTTCTTGATAATGGCCCTTCTAACTGGGGTGAGGTAGATCTCAATATAGGGCCAGAAACCATGAAAATATTGCAGAAAGGTGTTGGGGAAACACTAGGGCTCCTAGGCATGGGTCAGAACTTTCTAAGATCCAGAACCACAAGGAACAAAAAAATACTGGACAAGCTAAATAGAAACCCCACAGAATGGAAGAAGATTTTTTCCAGCTATAAATCAGACAAAGGCATAATATTCAAATCATACTAGAGATAAAAAAATCCCAATAAAATAAATCCCCCCCCCAAAACTACAACCCAAGTAAAGAGAAATTAAAGAGGTTTCTGAGAATTTCTACAAGCTAGCCTGGGCTGAAAGGGAAACAGCTATGGAGTCTGTTTCTGGTGTTTTAGCCCAATAATTTTAGAGCAATTTGTTGTTCAGCACACAGAAACAAACCCAACCTTTAAAGAGGAAAATCTCAATTGAATGGCTTAGTAGATAAGGAAGAAGTAAATTCCTTAAAGTGAAATTTCTCGAAAGAAGTAAAAATGGCCAATAAACACATGAAGAAATGTAATATCTCCAGCAATAATGGTTTCTCATTCTCAATGATCCTTATTGTTACCAAATTCTAAAAAATATCCCTTAATACAAATATGTGCATTTAAATGCAATCCATGTATTTCACTATATTCAATGTATGTGTATATATGTGTATATTTCTGTATATGCACACATGTATGTGTGCTCACACATAATGATTATATCAAGAAAAAGTATTAGAAAAATTGACTTGTTACAAATTAAGATGGTAACTAATAATAAGTCTATTATTAAAAATATATATGAGCTGATCTTTCAAACAAATGACACAGTTTTGCATTTCATGGTAATTTTTTATGTATTTGTTTGACTCAGTGAAATATTTGGAGAACAAATGAAGATAAGGCAGTCATTAATCATATAATTAAAATATATTCATACTGAATATATAATATAATCAAGTATATATTATATATTATATTCATACTGAATATATAATATAATAAAAAAATATATTCATACTGAAAGGGTCCATCACATCCATCCCAGGGGACCATGAGAGGCAGGCAGGCAGGCACAAGAGAAAGATTATTACAAAATTTATTAGAGGAACCATATTTGCCCTGGAGATAGAGTGCATGGCAACCTCCAATATCTAGGTAGCAAATGGGTCTGGGGGTAGGAAGGGAGGTAGATGGGAGGTCAGGTAGATCTGGGCAGAGAGAGGGAGGGGCCAGATGTATGGCCGGAACTCTAGGGCAGGGAGGAGCTCAGGTCTGGGTGGAGCTAAGGACCAAAGGTGGGCATAATGCTTACACATACTATTATACCCTAGGAAAGGGGTAAATAATTCCTAGTGGAATTTTCACATGGGGGAAAGAAGATTGGAAGATACACTGTTTCATTAGGGAGGGGAAAAAAGACAAGGAAAACAGCATTTCAGTTAGATGCATTGAATTGGAAGAAATAGATTGAACAAATGAAAAGTCTGCAGAAAGGCTATTATTTTACATATTATATGTGTGAGGAAAGATATAGGATGCAATATTAATGATTCTGGAGCCTGGGAAATATGTTTTGAACTTTCTTTTACTATTAATAAAACTGTAAAAGTATGTATGTGCAAGAAGCTAACATTTTCAGAACTATATTTGAACAGCATACCATGTCAAATACATGAGAACTGAGACTGTCAGCAGCCAACTAGCAAGGTGACTGCTACCATATTCCGTTTACATGCCACCTGAACATTAAATTTAAATGCAGAATTTTATACATACAAAATTTATGTATACTGAATAAGTGACTAAATGTCTTTCTTGTAATACACAAAGTATTATTTAATTTCTATTGCTTAAAGCCAGGATGAATGTGTGAGACAAAGAAGAGAACTGTGGACTACTTTTCTGTAAATAAAATATAGCTGTGCGTATTCATTTATGTATTTGCAACTGTTGTTTTTACTCTATAATAGGAAAGTTGTGTAGTTGTTAGAGAATATGGAGCTATAGCATTGTCTTTTTAAAAGAAGGCCAGGAGTTTTTGATGGAACTGGAAATAATTTTAAAATATCAGTTTCAGAGAAACTCTGACATAGCACTATTTTTTAGATAAAATCACCTTCATGTGTGTCATGCATGAGAATCTCATGTGTTTCATGTATTTAATTTACATTTAAAGCATAATATAATCTGTAATTTATCTGTAATATAATATATAATCTGTAAATTATTGAGTCTATCTGTGATCTAACTTATAGGTTCTCTTTATTTTTAATGACTAAGATATTAAAGTTATTTTTAAAAGGTATCTAAAACTCATAGCTAATCTCAATCATCTTTTGCATCTAGAAGAAATTCCTTCCATCCAGCTAAGATTTTCTTCTTTAAAGGTTGGAGTCATCTCCTGGAGTGAACAAAAAGTTACCATAAAATTGACCAGTAAACCACCAGAAATAGATTCCATATCTGCCTCCCTTTCAATCCAGGCTAGCGTGTACAAAATTCTCAGAAATGTCATTTGTCTTTTGGAAATGTTTAGGGAAATCATGACATTAAGCACCCATTTTCTCCATAGCTTTTTAATGAACAGTACCATTTTTATTCACAGCTTCTACTGAGATTATTGTTTTATCCATTTTTGGGCTGTTGATTTCACTTGCTTACACATTACTTTAATAAACAGTTCAATTACAAGCCATAATCTGTTCCCAAGACATAATGTCTGCAGGGATTGTGATTTTCCATCATCAAACAATTGTTTCTTTTCACTTCATATATCATTGCTTTGGGAACTTAGTAAAAGTAACAAGCATAAACCATGATATATGTTTTATAATTGGCTTAGATATTGATTAAGCCAAACACCCAAGTTAATCATTGTCAATGTCTACCATTCAACACCAGAAAATAATCCAACCAAGTTCTCTACCACTTTCTTATCAGAATAGCTTGTTAGCCAGCTTAAAACTATGTTTTCTCCTCTCCTTCTAAGATCTCACTATAAAAAATATTTCTGTTTATATCTGTAACAAGTCTTTTTCATGAATATACATATTCTCTTAAATAGTAGAGCTTCAGTGTTCATTTTTCAGAGCCCTTAACAGAATAAACTTTAAGCATATATGTATGTCTGTGTATATATTTAAATATGTATATACATGTATGTGTACATATATTTGCACACATGAATATATGTACATATATAGGTGCATGTGTACATATCTGCACATATTTGTAAATATATGTATACATACTCATATATATATATATATAAAGATATGGTGCTGGGTGCTGGTGGCTCATGCCTGTAATCCTAGCTACTCAGGAGGCTGAGATCTGAGGATCAGGGTTCAAAGCAAGCCCAGGCAGGAAACTCCTTGAGACTCTTATCTCCAATAAACCATTAGAAAACCAGAAGTGGCGCTGTGTCTCAAGCTGTAGAGCACTCGCCTTGAGCTGAAAAGCTGAGGGACAGCGCCAAGGCCCAGAGTTCAAGCCCCACGACTGACAAAAAAAAAAAAAAGAAAGTTACTAGGTGCATACAGAAGAGAAACTTTAAATTTAGATATGATATCTTCATAGTTTTTATCTCTAAGGAAGAATATGAGTTCTATGGTGAGGTCATTACACTAAGTAAAGATGCTATTTCTGTCAATAGAAGACTTACTAAGGGTCAACCAGTGTCAGGATTATTTTTAACAGTCAGATGAAGCCAGACTCAATATTTAAAACTTTAGAAGTTGAATAAAATAATCTCCCAGTATGTTTAATAGGCTTCAAAGTCTGACTCCCATTTCTTTGTATTTATATATATATATATGTATAGATACACACATATATATATAGTACACACACATAATCATATATACATATATATATATAATATATATATAGATATAGATATATATCCAGGAATTTCACTGCAATGTGTTTAAACAGCGAAGTTAAAATTTGTGCCTAATTTTACAAAAAAAAATACAATCTTTTCTTATCATGATCTTACAAATATTCCAAGACTACTCATAAATTTTGAAATCATATTTTGCTCTTACTGAAAATTATCTTTGTATCTAACACTGTAATCTCTGCTTACCTGTGTGAGAAAGTTTTGAAGACTCTGGTTTTAAAACCAAAACGTTTATACACAATTTTTCTATAACTACAGAAAAGTTGGCTTTGCCAGCTTGGTGTAATAAAAGGTTAGCAGAAACTCAGAAACTCCACTACATGATTTTTTTTTTAATTTCCTCATTAAGTTGAGGACTTTCATCTTGCAATTTAAAGGACAATCTATTTGGCTTCTCTTTGGCATTGCCACCACCAATGAACTACTTCATACAAGCACTAGAATACTAAAACAGTCAGTCTGATAACTGGGAAAAATATGTGACCGATGACTGAGAAGGGAATAAAATGTCCTTAAAGAAACAGCTGCCCGATAAACATAAACAAGTGGGCTAAAGAGTTAAAGAGACACTTCTCTGAAGAGGAAATAAGAATGGCCAATAGATATGAAGAAATGTTCAATCTCTCTAGCCATAAAAGAAATGCAAATCAAAACAACATTGAGATACCATGTCACCACAATTAGAATGGCTATTATCAAGAAATCTAATAACAACAGATGCTGGATGGGATGTGGACAGAAGGGAACCTTACTGCATTATTGGTGGGAGTTTATACTTGTTCAACCACTTTGGAAAGCAGTATGGAGGTTCTTCAAAAGACTCCACATAGAGCTCCCCTATGAGCCAGCAATCCCACTTTTGGGCATTAACCCAAATGATCACAAACAAGACCATACTAAAATTACCAGTGAAACTGTGTTTATTGCAGCATTATTTACCAAAGTTAAGATATGGATCCAACCCAGATGTCCCTCAGTAGATGAATGCATCAAGAACTGTGGTATATATATATATATATATATATATATATATATATATATATATATATATATACACATACATACATACACACACACACACACACAATGGAATTCTATGCCTCCATCAGAAAGAATGACATCGCCACATTTCTTAAGAAATGCAAAGACTTGGATAAAATTATATTATTTGAAGTAAGCCAAACCCAAAGAAACATAGGTCCTATGGTTTCCCTGATTCGCAATAACTAGTATATGTCTGGGACAAGCAGAAAGGTCAAAAGCTATGTACATATGACCAGATAAGATGATGTTAAGTGAAATGAACCTCAAGATAGGGACACAAGTGGTTTTTTTTTCTTTCTTGCTATTGTTCTTAATGTATTTGTAATGTGCCATGTTATTTTTTTATTTCTTTGTTCCTCCCCCACGGTATAAGCCCTGCTTTCACTGTATTTGATGTTGGCCCTCTGCATCTTGTATATACACATCCCTAGCTTGGGGAGGGGAAGGGAAAACACAAAATTCTTAAATAGGGATACAAATTGACCCATTGTAACAATGAGATGTACAAGACACTATGTTGAAAAACGAACTTTACAACTTAGGGAGGTGAAGGAGGGGGGGTCTTGTAGTTGTGGAGGTAAGTAGGAGGGAAGGGATGATAGGGGAAAAACAAAGGAGGAGGTAACAATGCTTAATTGGAAATGTACTCATTATCTTGCTCCTGTAACTGTAATGCCTCTCTTCGGTATTTGTACAATTTAAAAAGTATTTTTAAAATAAATAAAATGTAGAGACACAGGACAAATAAGATGAATTCCCTCAGTTTGGATCTAGTTGGGAAATAAGAGATTTATTTATATTACATACACTGGCTCACAATTGAAAAGGTATGAATTATTAATTTCTAGAATTTCCCTCTTAATGTTTGTAGACTACAGTAACCTTAAGTAACTATCGAAAGCAGAGGTGCAGCAGTGGAGCTCACTGGACACTGATGGAAGTGAACTATATAACCCATGGGTGGAGACCGTATTAATAAAAATTTGGGAAAATATCTTAATTCATTCCTTAGGGCTATAACAAATTATCACAAAATTCATGATTTAAATAGCAGGCATTAGAGTGTCATACTTCTGAAGACTACAAGTTCAAAGTTAAGTTGTAAGGTCTGCCTTGGGCAGTGAAGACCCTGTGTAGACACCTCCCTACCCCTTAGCTAAGTTTCCTCCCAGTATCTGTGTTACCTAGGTAACTGGCACACTTGGAAGCAGTCAAATCCCCCTCCTGCTAGGTCACATTGTGGGCATCTCCTGGTCACATGCCTCCCATCTGGCTGCAAGAGGGTCCCAGGCCCTGAGGTCACATCAAGGTCCAATGTGGCCACACCTTTCTCCCACTTGGCCACACCTCTTCCTATCACTGGCCTAGATAAGACCTAGTCTGGGGGATGGGTAGATCCTTTCAGTCCTGCCTCTCCACCATGCAAGGCAAGTGGGGGAAGCATTCCATAAATACACTTCTTTTTTTGCCTGAATAACCCCTGGTGTTCTCTTCATCAGCTACTAAATAAAACTTACCTATTATACCTTACCTTACTAATATGCCTTACATATGTATTAATTGGGACTATAATCCTTCTGATGCATACAGAAGAGAATTCTTTTTGGTTTCTATGAGCTTCTGTTGGTTATTAGGAAGCTTCAATGTAATACTTGTGTATCTATGTGTCTATTCCCAAATAGTCTTCTTACTTTAAAACAAAAGTCATATAAGAAGCCAATTGTAATATGATACCATCTTAACTTTCTTGCAATTTCAATATTCTATTTCTAAATAAGGTCTTGTATAGTCAACTTTCCCCTCACCATAGCAATCACCTGAGGTAGTTAACTGTTAAAAATTATTAAGAATAGTTTTATATAGATTTGGAGGTTCCAATACATACTCTCTTAGCCATATGGTTTTCAGCCTTTCAAGGGTAGCACATTATGTCATGGGTGTACTTTACCAGCCAAGAAACTAAAAGTGAGAGAATGAGCTTGAGTTCTACAATTGTCATCAGGATTATAGCCCCACTGGCATAAATCTTATTCTAGAATCTACATCCAAAAGGTTTTCCATATCTGAATATCACTTTAATGGATTCCAAGCATCAATACAGGCACATTTGGAAGACAGTTGATATTCAAACTATAGAAGTCACAGTGACAGATTCTATGTAGGTGTGAAAGTTTTGGGACACTTCATCTCAGTACCATGGTTAATAAAAGTATGTTGAGAAAGCCATGGAAATACCATTTGGAGTTGCATAACTCTAAACTATTTAGCTTTCTCAGCAAAGAGAGGTAGGCAACTGTTAATAATCTCTTTTTAAAAATAATTTTACTTAATAATCTCTTTTTCCAAAGGAAAGATATTTCAGTCTCTTTTTTTTTTTTTTTTGGTCCTGTCATGGGCCTGAACTCTGGGCTTGGACGCTGTCCCTCAGCTCTTCAGCTCAAGGCTAGCGCTCTACACTTGAGCCACAGCACCACTTCTGGCTTTTTTCTTTTTGCTTATGAGGAATTGAACCCAGGGCCTCAAGCATGCAAGGCAAGCACTCTACTAGTGAGCCACCTTCCCAGCCCAGATATTTCAGTCTTTATGCTAGTCCTAAGTCATATTTAGGTTTTATTTTAAAAGCAAGACACCTGAAATAATGATTTAGCAGGATATGTATGTGGAAAAATAAATGGGAAAATCAATTTTACAGGATAATAGGCACCTGTAACAAAAAAAACCCTAAATTCCATACAAGGTAGGAGAACAATTATGATTCTAAATGCATCAATTAACATTGAGACATAAGCTTGATCAACCAAAACATAGGTATACAGTGCATCCTGTTCCCAACCTGCAACCCCCTTTTAGCAGAGGTTGCTGGCTTTAAGATGTGTTGCACTGTGCCAGTGGTCTTTGTGCAGACATCAGAATTTTGTTTCAGGTCTCTGTGACAACAGAGCCCCTTCTTTCTCAGTTGATAATGTTGGCACTGAAACATGAGGTAGCCTCATAGGTTACAAATCAAATCCCAATGCCAGTTGGATTGCAGAGTCATGAGACAGTCCTCCTGCAAAGAAATGAACTGGCATGTTGTGTGCTGGCCAGGCTGCCAATACTCTTGTCTTATTCCTATGTACTATTGTAAGTGATTTTATTATAATGTGTGACTGGTCACCTAGAGATTACACTCCCTTTCAAACTCATTCTATTGCAAAAGGAAAGAAAAAATATTCAATCTGTCATTCTGCATACACTCTAGAACTAAGGTATGCTAATGCATTAGGATATAACTAAAAACTAAAAGAATCATTTATGGTTATTTGGAATAGCATTCATCCATTTATTCACTTGTTCATTTTCTTAATTGTATGCCTACTGCCAGCTAACACAGTATATGAAGATGTTAAAAAATGCTTCTTTTAAAACGTAGTTCATTATCTTGCCCATGTAATTGTAACCCCTCTATACAGTATGTTCACAAAAAATTAAAATTAAATAAATAAAAAAATAAAACGTATAGTAATATAACAAATTTTATATCATAAGAATTTTAGCATATTTCTTTTATATACAAAACAGTATTAGTTATTTATTAATCTATGATAAATTAAAAGATCTGTATAGTCACATCCAACATGTGACCTAGCTAGGAACATGTAGCATTTTAATTTAGACTAAGTGTTTTATATGGAACATACAAACTGTATATAAACTAAACTATAACATAATAGTTTATATATATTTAGTTTATAATATATACATATTTATACAATACATATAGATAGCAATTTAAAATGCAGGACTGATATCCCCCCTATACAAAATAAAAATAACTTGCCTTTATCATAGTAATAGTTTGTTCAATATCAATTGAACCCTCAGAAAGGTCCACTTTATTGTCAATTTTAAAGAGAATTTTCATCTATAGTTGACAAACCATCCCTTGTTTAAAACTTAAAGCCTTCCTTGGAAACTCAAATATGCATAGGTTCAGTTCATCTATTTTCTTTTGTTTTTTTATGTTGTTTCAGGGATTGTATGTCATATCTCATCTTCAATTTGTTCCTTATTATTATAAAAGATCCAAAATAAATTTAGCTGGTGAACAGACCAAGTTGTTAATTAGCATGTTAAATTATCAAAATATGACAGTGAATATAAAATAGAAGTAACATACAATGTTAATTTATTGTCAGTGTCAAGACAAACAAACAGATGCTTAGTTCCTACAAGGAAATCCTGTATAGAAATACCTACATCTAACAGAGTTCCTTATATCTTGTTTTTTGTATTACACTAAGATACAGGCAGTTAGAAAGGTCATTTAAGAAGACTCCAACTCCCAGAAAGCTCAGCGGGGCCTCTTCAGGACCCAAGGAAACAGACCATGCCTTTTATGTTCCTACCCGACACACAGAGAAATGTTTCAAACTGGTCCACAGAAAAGCTGAAAACTGTTTCTGCATGTTTGGGTGCAGAATGAGGAGGCCAAGTGTGAGGTGACAGAAGTAAATAAGCTTGGTACAGAAGTATCTATTAGCAATCAAAAAGGCAAACTCATCTTCTTTTTAATGAATGAACATCAAATGGAAGTGGACAGATACCTCTAAATCAGGAGTAGAATAAGAACATGTGGAAATTGCCAATTCAGCTGGTGCAAATGGCATGAACAAACTGGCGATTAATGAAAGCCTTGCCCAATAGGAGCCTTACATAAATCTTTTAGCCTTAATGAAGGAAGAAAGAATGAATCTTCTAAGAGAAGCAATGGAAATTTACATCAACATCCTCAAAATGGAGTTCACACAAAGAATGATCTTGCCCACATTGAATGGAGTGTTGGAAGACCCAGTGGGGCAGCCAGCGCTGAAAACTGAGGTGTGCCAAGCTAAGCCTGGCTCCTTCAAAATCCCAGGCCAAACCTGAAGGTGTCCAACTCCTCACCTGTAGAATCACCCTCAGAGAAGCCCTCCTGATGTCACCAGAGGAGCTCAAGCCAGGGTTTACCACACAAGAGCTGGTTCAGGCCTTTAATTCATGCTCCTGCTGTGTTTGAAGAGACAAAGGTGGGATGTTCCATATGGTAGCAGCATGTCTGGGAAATTTGCATTTGTGATGATTCCTGAGAAACATATTGTAATGAAGTGGAGTTTTAAGGCTTGTTCAGATGCGTATTTTGCCACCATCACCTTGACAAGAACAGAGAAACTATGTATGGAAGACCACAGCGTACCTACCCCTGAGGAAGAGAAGATGCATCAGGGCTGGCAGTGGTATTACTTTCAAACAGATATTGGACTAGTACGTGTGCTTGTTCTAGAGCAGTGGAGCCTCCAGACGGCCTGCTCAACACTCAGTCGAGCCTGCTCCTGACAGATGCCTGTGGCTCAGAGTTGCACCATCTCAACAGCTGATTTGGACCCGGAGCCCTCCCTTCTACGGTACGGTACTTTGGGGTTTGTGCGTGTTTTCTCCTGGGTGGGGTACCAGGGTGATCCTCTCATATGTGCACATGCTATGTAAACACAGATTTTTAAAACTTTTTTATAAAGATGCAGGGTTAAACAGCAGCATTATCATTCACTCATGTAAATTTTTTTAAAGTACAAAAATAGGGGAAAATTCAGATCTTAATGAGAATCAGTACAGATTTCTCCAAGTTTATTAATCATCATAATCCAAAAATGCACAAGATTATCACCTTCAAAGTGAGATCAATCTGTCACACTCTATGTGTACATGTCCTCAGGTTAAATCTTTGTTCATACTTCCTAACATATAACCATAGAAATCTTTTCCATTTTAGTTCACAAAAGGCCTCTCTCTCTTTTTCTTTTCCTTTGAGGATGGCAATGCATCATAGGTAATGGCAAGGACAAAAGAAAAAGTAAAGGATACGAAATAATGGACCCTATTTCAGAACAAGTGATTAACTTCTTCAGTTGAAAGGAGGCCAGACATATGAAAATGTAATTCCAGCCCTCCTATTTCATGTGGTTGTCATACAAAAGAAGGAACTTTTGATGGCAATTGAACACTCAGAGTGAAATCAACTTGTATTATCTTAATTTAGCATATTTACTAATTTGATGTCAGGATGGCCTCAGGCTAAACTTTGTAGCACCAGATTGGATCCTTCTGAGTTTTCTGACTAGCAGGGTTTCTTTTAGTATCTCATTATTACATTTGAAATTAACATTCAAAACAATGGCACAGACTATGTTTGGAATTCCAATTTATCTCTTTTACTAAATAGGGATTTATTATATTTATTTGTAAGAAAAGTGAATTTTATTACTCTAGATTGCTTAATATTAATAAATATTATTATATAACAATGGTGAGAGACTATTTGTATTCCTATATGAAATTATGTGAATTATCCTTAACATTTCTATTTTCTTTCTGCTAATTTTATATGCAATATGTCTCTAATTATAGCTACGAATATAGGTAATCCTTAGAAGAGTTACACTTTTTTAATAAAGCTTCCATGTATTCCTTTTTTGCAAATGATTAATTATCTTCCATCTTTATAGTTATTATTCAGTTGTGAATATTTGGCTTTTCATTATATTTATACATAAGTTATGGCTTTAAAATGCAAATTTTATCAATCTAAATTCCAGCAACTACCAAACTTTTCACAAAGAGATTGTCAGTAATTATCTATAGTTAGGCAATCACATAATGCATTAACAGTAAATTACTTCCTATACTTCTTTTCAGACTGTATTTATTTTTTTATGTGAAAATACCGTACAGAGGGGTTACAATTACAAGAGCAAGGAATTGAGTACATTTTTAAATTTCGTATCAAGCATTGTTGCCTATTCCTTTGTTTCCCTTTACCTTCCTTTCCCATTCCCCCTCCATGCACTCCCACCAAAGTTGTAAAGTTTGTTTTTTGACATAATGTCTTGTACATCTCATTGTTGTAATGGGCCCACGTGTATTCCTATTTAAACGATTTGTTGTTTCCCTTCCCCACCACAAATTATACCACTATCAAATACTGTGAAAACAGGGGTTATACCATGGGGGAGGGACATACAAAGCAACAAAGAAATCATCTTATAAATATGTTAGACACAATAGCAAGAAAGAAAAACCATTTGAGTCTTTAACTTGGGGTTCATATCACTTAACATCAACTTATCTGACCGTTTCTGCTTGTCTCAAATATATACTAGTTAATGCAAATACGGGAAACCATGGGACCTATGTTTCTTTGCACCTGGCTTACTTCACTTAATATAATTTTTTCCAAGTCTTTACCTTTCCTAAGAAAAATTCCTTCTGTTAGAAGCATAGAATTCCATTGTGTATATATTCCACATTTTCTTGATCCATTCATCTACTGAGGGACATCTGGGTTGGTTCCATATCTTAGCTATGGTAAATAATGCAGCAATAAACAGTTGTGCTGGTAGCTTTAGTATGGTCTTGTTTGTGATAATTCAGGTAAATGCCCAAAACTGGGATGCTGGGTCATATGGGAGCTCTATGTGGAGTCTTTTGAAGATCCTCCATACTACTTTCCAAATTGGTTGAACAAGTTTACACTCCCACCAACAATGCAGTAGGGTTCCCTTCTGTCCACATCCCCTCCAGCATCTGTTGTTATTAGAGTTCTTGATGATAGCCATTCTAACTGGGGTGAGGCAATATTTCAATGTTGTTTTGATTTGCATTTCTTTTATGACTAGGGAGGTTGAACATTTTTTCATGTGTCTATTGGCCATTCTTATTTCCTCTTTAGCCCACTTATGTATTGGTCCGTTGTTTCTTTGAGGATTTGTTGTTGGGAGGTTTAATTTTTTGAGTTCCAGGTATATTTTAGATATGAAGCACTTGTCCATTGTATGGCTACTGAAGATCTTCTCCCAATATGTGGGCTTTCCCTTTGCCGTGCAGAAGCTCTGAAATTTCATTCAATCCCATTTGTCCAAATTTCTTTGATTTGTTTCTCTTTTCAGACTTTAATTCTTATTTTAATGATTTATATAAGACTTTCCCAGGAAAATATTAAATATACACAGTGATAATAGCTATATTTTCCTTTTTTTGTTGTTAAAGATGTGATGTTTACATTTACTTATTCAATATATTTCCTATATATCATTAATTAATAATGCTTGTAAAGTTATGGAAGTTTTCTCCTTGTTTTAATCTGTTGTGCACATATTTTAATTTTATCATACCAATTTTGCTGTGTGGTTTCAATCATGTTTCCTCTACATTTATATTGTCAATGTACTAAATCATAACACAGTCATTTGTGTTTCTAATCTTAAACCATTTCTGTGTTAATGTATGAGCTCAATTTACATAAGAATTAGTATATATTTAAGATACTGATAATACCTAACTGCTATAATTTTGTACAGAACTCTTGCATAGATGCCTATAACCTTGCCAATAATTTTTAAGTAATTTATTTGTTATGTGGCATACGGCCTTTCTGCTGCCTCCTCTGAATTCCTTGACTTCAAGTCTTCACTAGCGTGTTAATCTTCCCTTTGAGTATGGCCTGGACTTAGTTAAATGTTGTTAATGATTAGAATATTGTAGAGGATACCACTTTCAATATTAGGTTTGAAATATAGTATGACTTCCATATTGATTACTGTCATGAGTAGTTCTTTCTCAGATACCTTGTTCTGGGAGAAGCAAGTGTTGGTAGCAGTCCTATGCATAAATCTACTAGATAATGGCAAATGACCTCTCCCTTAGAATTTTACCTTTATAAATAATCACCTATAGTCGTTTCAACATACTCTCACATGCCAATTAGGTTTCAAAATATAAATTTGGGGGAAGATAGAAGCATTTACACCATTGTTGCTGTTTCTTGATTGCCTTGATTTCGTACTATATACATTGTAAACCAACTACTACTATACGACTTGTGTTGGAAAGGTTTTAATTTCTGGTTTAACTTTTCTGTTATAGGAAATAGCTAGATACACTTTTTTAATGCTGGTCTTGGGCTGACTCAGGGCCTGGGCACTGTCCCTGATCATTTTACTCAAGGCTAGTGTTATCATTTGAGTCACAGCTCCACTTCCAATTCCTTGGTGGTTAATTGGAAGTAAATGATAGTGGGGATGTGGCCAAAAGGAAACTATTACACTGTTCCTGGGAATGTAAACTTGTTCAACCACTATGAAAAGCATCATGGAAGTTCCTCGAAAACTAAACACAGAACTTCCCTATGACTCAGCAGTTTAATTCCTGGGCATTTATACCATAGACCAGAAGCAAGGCTACATTAGAGTTAGGAGCACAACCATGTTCATTGCAGCATTGTTTACTAAACCAAATACCACTCAGTATGGATCTAGAAAATATGGTATATATACACAATGGAATTCTTCTCATCCATCAGAATGATATTTCTACCATCTGTGAGGAAATAGGAAGACTTGGAATAAATACTATTAAGCAAAGTATTCCAGACCCAAGGAAACATAAATTGCATGGTTTTCCTCATTTGTACTAACTAGAATGTGCTTTTAAATCTACAAATAAATACACTGGATGATAAAAGGAAAAAAAAGTCATGCTGAGATATGATAAATTATATGGTTTCCAAGTCTTTCCATTTCCTACCAAATGAGGCAATGTAAATCTTTTTGACAGAAGCATAGAATTCATATATGGATATATATGTGTGTGCATGTGTTTGTGTGTGTGTGTGTGTGTGTGTATGTATGCTGCATTTTTTTAAAATTTATTTTATTTTATTTGTGAACATACTGTACAGAGGGGTTACAATTACATGGGCAGGATAATGTGTACATTTCTTACCAAGCATTGCAGCCTCCTCCTTTGTTTATCCTTCACATCCCTTCCCAGACTCCCCCCTACCCCCCAGTCCCAATCCTTCCCCCCCCCGCACTAATATTGTAAAGCGCATTTTCGACATGACAACTTGTACTTCTCATTGTTGCAACAGGTCCACCTGTATCCTTAAACAACTTGTTTTTCCCCATCTCCTCCACAAGTTATACTGACATCAAATATAGTGAAAGCAGGGGTTATAATGTGGGGGTGGGACATACAAAGCAACAAAGAAATAATCTTAAAAATGTTTTAGAAACACATGCATGAAAAAAAAACATTAAAATACATATCTAAGGGTTCATTTTCCTAACATCACATTATCTGACCTTTTCCGCTTGACTCATACATGTACTAGATATTGCAAATAAGGGAAACCATGGGGCCTATGTTTCTTTGGGCCTGGCTTACTTTGGTTAATATAATTTTTTCCAAATCTTTCCATTTCCTAACAAATGGGGCAATATCATTCTTTCTGATGGAGGCATAGAATTCCATTGTGTATATATACCACATTTTCTTGATCCATTCATCTACTGAGGGGCATCTGGGTTGGTTCCAGATCTTAGCTATGGTAAATATGCTGCAATAAACATAGTTGTGCTGGTAGCTTTAGTGTGGTCTTGTTTGTAAACATTTGGGTAAATGCCCAAAAGTGGGAATGCTGGGTCATAGGGGAGTTATATGTGGAGTCTTTTGAGGAACCTGCATACTGCTTTCCAAAGTGGTTGAACAAGTTTACATTCCCACCAACAATGAAGTAAGGTTCCCTTCTCTCCACATCCCCTCCAGGACCTCTATGATGAAAACTTTGAAATCTTGAAAAAGGAAATCAACACAGAACTTAAAAAAATGGCAAACCCTCCCATGCCCCTGGATTGGAAAGATTAACATCGTGAAAATGGCAATACTTCCCAAGGCTATCTACAAATTCAACGCGATACCTATCAAAATTCCAACCTCATTCTTCAAGGAAATAGAAGAGGCAATCCAAAAATTCATATGGAACAATAAAAGACCCCGAATAGAAAAAATGCTCCTCAACGGAAAGAACACTGCTGGAGGAATATCAATACCAAATTTCAAACTCTACTATAAAGCCATAGTAATCAAAACAGCTTGGTATTGGCATAAGAACAGACCTCAGGACCAATGAAATAGAATTGAAAACCCAGAAATGAACCTACAGACCTATAGCCATCTAATCTTCCATAAGGGAGATAAAACAATAGAATGGAACAAAGACAGCCTCTTCAGTAAATGGTGCTGGCAAAATTGGTTAACTACTTGTAGAAAACTAAAGCTAGACCCTTATATATCACTCTGCACCAGAATCAACTCCAAATGGATCAAAGACCTTGGAGTCAAAGCAGACACTCTGAAAACATTACAGTATGGAATAGGAGAAACCCTAGGTCTTGTTGGCACAGGCCGAAATTTTCTGAATAGAGACCCGGAAACACAACAAATCAAAGAAAGGTTGGAAAAATGGGATTGCATTAAGTTGCAGAGCTTCTGCATGGCAAAGGATATAGCTAGCAAGATCAATAGAAAGCCCACTGATTGGGAGAAGATCTTTACTAGCCATACAACGGACAAGGGTCTCATATCTAAAATATACTTGGAACTCAAAAAATTAAACCCCCCAACAACAAATCCTCAAAGAAACAACTGCCCAATAAACAAGTGGGCGAAAGACTTAAAGAGAAACTTCTCTGAAGAAGAAAGAAGGATGGCCAATAGACACATGAAGAAATGCTCAACCTCCCTAGCCATAAAAGAAATGCAAATCAAAACAACATTGAGATACCACCTCACTCCAGTTAGAATGGCAAAAATCAAGAACTGTATGCTGCATTTTCTTTATCCATTCATCTACTGAGGGGCATCGGGGTTGGTTCCATATCTTAGCTATGGTAAATAATGCTGCGATAAACCTGGTTTTGCTGGTAGCTTTGGTATGACCTTGTTTGTGATTGTTTGGGTAAATGCAAATTACATTGTGAGGTAAGCCAGGCCTAAAGAAACATAGGTCCCATGGTTTCCTTTGTTTGCAATCACTAGTGCATGTCTAGGACAAGCAGAGAAGGTCAAAGGTTACGTACATATGACTACATGAGATAAAGTTAAGCAAAATGTACCCCAAGGCAGGGACACCAGTGTTTTATTTTACTTTCTTGCTAGTGTTTTTAATGTAGTTATAATGCACTGTGATTCTTTTGTTTCTTTTGTATGTTCTTCCCCCTTGGTATAACCCCTGTTTTCACTGGATTTGATGCCAATGTTTTGCATCTTGTATATACATTTTTGTAATTTGGAGAGGGGAAGCGATATTGGGGAACGCTTAAGTGGGGATGCAGGCTGACTCATTGTGATGGCGAGATGTAGAACACACTATGTTGAAAAAGAACTTTACAATATGGTGGGGGCAACTGAAGGAGTTGGGGAGGTGGGGAAGGAAGTGATGGTAGGGGGAAGACAAAGGAGGTAACAATGCTCAATACAAAATGTACTCATTAACTTACTCATGTATCTGTAACCCCTCTGTACAACATTTTTACAATAAATATATAAATAAAAACAAAACATTTTCCTGTATATAAAACAAATTATACAGCTCTCTAAGCATTCATCAACACAGAGTGAGACTAAATGATCCTTTCTTCAGAATGATCCTTTCTTCAGATGCAATAGCTATGTGCATCTACCCATATAAAATAATATTTGTCGAAGTGAACTTCAAGATTTAATCAAGAGGTTTATGTTTTCCTTTGCTACCATTTTTATTTCCATTTCTTTTGTCTTGTTTATCTGTCTTTGGGAGAGTAATGGGAACACAGAAATAGAGGGACAAAAGTTTAACAAATGCAGAAGTGATACTCACTACACCCTATGTTGAAAATGAACTATAAAACTTGTAATTAGGGACAGGAGGGGAAAAACTGGAAGATATGGAGGGAAGGAGTAATATTGTTTAAAGAGAAATGTATGCTTTATCAGACATATGTAACCCTAACCTCTTGATACATCACATTTACAATAACAAAAAAATGAATTAAAAAAAGACTCATGGAATTTGCTGCTTGGGATGGCTTCAAACAACAATCTCATATTTCAGCCTCCTGAGTAGCTAGTATTAAAGGTGTGAGCCATCAATAGCCAGCTTTCTTAAATATATTGAAACCTTTTCTTGTAATAACTGTTAGCTTTCTTAAAACTTTTACCATGCTATAAGGACATTTAAACTTCTATTATTCTTTTTGGATCATATAATCTCAAAGGCAAAATTAATATCCAACAAACCAGATTTTAAAGCATTTTTCATTCTTTCATTTTGAATCTTTCTCTTTCCTTTATTTGCTATATCTTTTTGGGTTTTGTTGTTGTTTTTTGTTTGTTTGTTTTTGGTCTGTCATGGGGCTTGAACTCTGGGCTTGGGTGCTGTCCCTCAGCTCTTCAGCTCAGGGTTAGCACTCTATAGCTTGAGCCACAGAGCCACTTTGGTTTTCTAATGGTTTATTGGAGATAAGAATCTCATGGACTTACCAGCACAACTATGTTTATTGCAGCATTATTTACCGTAGCTAAGATATGGAATCAACCCAGATGCCCCTCAGTAGATGAATGTATCAAGAAAATGTGGTATATATACACAATGGAATTCTATGCCTCCATCAGAAAGAATGATATTGCCCCATTTGTTAGGAAATGGAAAAACTTGGAAAAAATTATATTAAGTGAAGTAAGCCAGGCCCAAAGAAACATAGATCCCATGGTTTCCCTTATTT
>NW_012267224.1:30961982-30970552 GCF_000151885.1 Dipodomys ordii
GAAGGGTAAACAAAGGAGGAGGCTGCAATGCTTGGTAAGAAATGTACGCATTATCTTGCCCATGCAATTGTAACCCCTCTGTACAGTATGTCACAAATAAAATTAAATTAAAAAAATTAAAAAAAAAAGAATCTCATGGACTTTCCTGCCAGGGCTGGCTCTGAACCACGATCCTCAGATCTCAACCTCCTGTGTAGCTAGGATTACAGGTGTGAGCCACCAGTACCCGGCCTTTATAGGATTTTTTAATTTAAATGTATTGTCCAGTTGATGTATAGAGGATTACAGTTACACATGTAAGGTAATGAGTATATTTCTTGTCCAAAATTGTTACCCTTCCTTCATTTTCACTGTATCTTTTTTTTCACTGTATCTTTTTGATAACAGCATAGAGTTGGATGAATATATATGTATATTCTTTAGATCTCTAGTTTGAGAATCTATTATTTTAAAATTAAGAATTAATTCAATTTACATATAATTATTAGATTGTTGTTATATATCTTAATTGATTATGTTCATCTGATGTGCTGTTTCTCTGCTTTATCAATTTTTCATTCAGTTGAAAAAATAAACATTTTCAATTTTGTTGTTATATATCTTAATTGATTATTTTCATCTGATGTGCTGTTTCTCTGCTTTATCAATTTTTCATTCAGTTGAAAAAATAAACATTTTCAATACCTAATCCCATTTTCAATTTTACTGGTTTGTAAAATATACATTTTCCTTCTGTTCCAGAAGTAGCTATCATTGAAATGCTACTTGAAATTTGTTTTATAGGAATATCTCTTGGTAATTTCCACTTTTCACAATAAATAGAAAAATTACAAACCACTATAATGTTAGCCACACTTCTGAGAGCATAACAGTTAGCCTTTAAATCAATAAAATTGGGTATTATTCAAGTAATTTTTTACCTACTAGATAGTGATTTAGATAGCCAATGCATTCACCATAATGTTTACTCACGGTTTCCTCTGTTTTTCTTAGATTCTCCTGAAATGATTTCTTATTATTTTCAGGAGGTAAGCTCTTCCAAACTTTTCCATTGAAAAGTTCTCAGAGCTATGTTATTCTTTTGTGTTACATCAATAATTAGAAATAAACAAAATAATAGCATTACTCAATGTGTTACTGATACAAAATTCCCTTGATATTTGGTATCATAATTATTGTCTAGATACCATTGATTCTCAACAAAAGAGAATCTATACCAGGTAATTTTTTCTTTGTATTTGTTTCTTAATATGTTTCATACTTTCTCTTGGTCTTTAAAGATTTACATGCATATGCAATTTTCAGTTGTGAAGTTCTCTTGCTGTGAACCAGTTTGGAAAAAAGTAGAAATAATTACTACTACTTTGAATAATACCCCATCCCCATGATCACTTTTGTTTGTTTTGAATCTGTATTGAGAATATATTTTCACCTCCTCCTTCTGAGAATAGAGAGATGTTGGCAATATACACAGCTAAAATTCAGTCTTTGAAAGATAGTTCTTCTAAGATGAGCCCCCAAAGTATTAAGTGTTGATTTCCATATGAAATTTGTCTTGGCATCTCTGATTAGCTTACATTTCTGATTCTTGTTCATTCTTGTAGGCATCATAAATAATTTAAGAACATCCATGTCTATGTTAGTTTTTATGTATTTCAATATTTTAAGGACTTTATGGCTAACTGATATTCCTAGGATTTATTTCATTGGAGATGGGAATTTACTTCTCTTCTTTTTCTCATATAAAACCAGATTTAAAAGTCAGAGTTGAACTATGTCATTTTAACAATCCATCTAAACTCTCTCAAAGAGTTATGTATAGTTTTCTCTTTGTTCTCATAGACATTTTACATATCTGCAAATTTTATTACTTAACCAAGTATTACTTGTCTATCATCAGTGATAAATTCAATAAGAAAAAAAGGCAGTGTTAATCACTTAATATATCACATGATCCAATTGAAAACAGCTCCTTTCTTCAGGCACTGAAAGAGAAACAGAAAAATCAGAAAAATGGACCATAATTGTAATAGATACCAAAGAAAAATAACTGACCATGCTAAAGTTCATTTTCAGTCATCTTGCTCAAAAATAAGCTTGTATTTTGGACAATATTATAGGTTAGCTTAAAATTAGAAATGTAGTTTAAAACCACTGATTATGAGGAATAGCATTCAACTATTGAATATTGTTAGGATTTTTTAAACATTTGTGCAATCTAGCAATAGACCCTTTTAGCTTCATGAAGAGAAGCAATTTATTATGTAATAATGTTTTTCATAGATTTTATTATAAAGTAAATGAAACTGTGAAGCATTGGAAGAATTCTAAGTCTTAAATGCAAATTAGTAAAATTTTCTATTTGATCCATGTATAATGTCAAAAACATGAATACTTCAGAGAAAACATCTGTTACATACTCATCAAAGAAATGTCTCATATCAGTCCAAATGGGAAAAAATGCTGAACTAATATATATATATATATATATATATATGTACATATATATGTGTGTGTATATGCATAAAAGCATATTTGAAGACATGTTTGAGAAATGTGTTGTGAATATTTTAAGCATAAAAATGTAAATGGTGGGGGGCAACAATTGCACACACGTGTAATCCTAGCTACCCATGAGGTTGAGATATGAGGATCATAGTTTGAAATCAGCTAGAGCATTAAAGTCCATGAGACACTCACCTCCAATTAAATACAAATAAACAAAACACAAAAACTACAAAAATGGAAGTAGAAGCTGGGCACTGGTAGCTCATGCCTATAATCCTAGCTACTCAGGAGGCTGAGATCTGAAGATCATGGTTCAAAGCCAGCCCAGGCAGGAAAATCTGTAAGTCTGTGAGACCCTTTTCTCCAATAAACCACTAAAAAACCAGAAGTGGTGCTGTGGCTCAAGTGGTAGAGAACTCCCTGAGCTGAAGAGGTGAGGGAGAACACCCAGGCCCAGAGTTCAAGCCCCATGACTGACCAAAAAATAAATAAATGGAGCTGTGGCATTGGCCCTGAGTTCAAGGCCCAGAACACACACTCTCTCTCTGTCTCTCTGCCTCTGTCTCTGTCTCTGTCTCTGTCTCTCTCTCTGTCTCTCTCTCACCGCACACACACACACACACACACACACACACACACACACACACTGAAAATGAAAACCCTTTAGTAGAAAGGAAATAATCAAAAGGAAGGCATAAAAGTAATTGAACTTATTTATTAGTTTACTAAATGCTACAGTAATGCATTTTATACTACTCTTTTTCACCTGTATAATCTAATCTTTCATACGTTCAGGTCATTCTCTGTCTCCATAATAACCTGTGCTAATTCTATAGTATTAACTCATGATATTACAGTTAAAGTTTGCATTTACTTGCTTATTTTATTTGCCAGCTATAAATCTAATAAAGGCACACATTCTATTCACCTAGTTAATTGTTACGGCTACAGTTTAATATATATAAACAAATGGTATTGATTAAATTTATTGAAGTTAGATTATGCAAGTGTGGAAATAAGCAAAAATTGACTAAAAGAAAAGGCACAAACTATTTATCTTGAAGTGGCTACAGTATAGGAAGACAATGATCATCTCATATACTGTGGTAAGATGCAAAGGCAGGCACAGGAAAGCCTTATGATAGAAAAGATGGAGAACATTATGGATGGCATTGTAGGAGGATGTTGAGAACTGCAAGATGTGTCTGTGAGTATGTTACTTAGAAAGTAGAACATTTATGGGATTGTTAGGAATTATATATCTGTAGTTAATGCTAACATGGAAATGGGATCACAAATTAAGTATACTGTCCGCTTTTGTGCAACTTGGTAGCACCTTACAAAGAATATCACTTTACAAAGGAATTTGTCCATATGTTGATACAATGTTCTTTAAATGAGCGTAAGTATCACACCAGGCACTAGTCATATGTCTTGAAACATAGTTTATTAAGAACTCATTTACAAATATGTGTGTGTGCATGTGCGTGTACACTTGTGCATGCATGTGCGTGCACGTGCACACACACCCACACACACACACACACACACTGAAGCTTTAAGTCAGAGCCTGGATGGTGGGTGTTGTCCTTTAGCTTTTTTGCTCAAGGCTAGCCCTCTGTCACTTGAGACACTGCTCCACTTGGCTTTTGATGGTTAATTGGAGATGAATCTCACAGACTTTCCTGTCTGCAGTGACTTGAGGCTGTAATCCTGCTCAGCTCTCTGCCTTCTGGGAAGTTAGTATTACAAGCTTGAGCCACCAGCTCCTGGCTTAAGAAATTATTTATATTTTAAATAATAACTATTTAGTACTTCAGAGGATTTCAACCTGGAGAATTCTTAGAAAGGAAACATTAGGAGGTCTGAAAATTTCAGGTTGATAACCAGAAACAATGATTTGGCTTGACCCATCTCCTAACAGAAACTCAGTGTAGCCAATTTTACATAATGGAACAAAAGAACATTCTTTCTTTTGTTATTTTAGTAGGTTTATTATCCTTAAGCAATTGTACAACCGAGTTTCCAGTTAACAAAGTAGTTTATGGGTACAATACATCTTACTCAATGTTACCCCTTTCAACATCCTCACCCAACCTCCCACCCACACCTTCCCTCACTCTTATTAATTTTGTAGACTAACATTGAATTCCTGATTGCATTCTTGTCCCTATTCTGCTCTTTATCTTCCCTGTGGCCCTACCCAACCCTTTCAATTACCCACATTCTGATGTTCATTTTGTTGAACTTTTGATTTTCTTTTCTTTTCTAAGGAATCACATTATTTGTGTTCTCCCCATCTACCATAATTCATTTAATGAATTTGGAAACATTGCACATCACACAACATACTTACTTTTAATTTTGCAAACTAAATCTATCTTACACATATAAAGGAAAGCACGCATCCTTTGTCTTTCTACACCTGTCTTACTTCACTTAATGTAATGTTTTCCCAGGTTGTTCCATTTAAAAAGAGCATTCTTACACCAAGTCACTATGAAGCCACAACCTTTAGTTCAGAAGCAATCAAAAGTTTTCTTAATATTCAATACAATCTGTCTCTTTTTTATATTGAGTACATTGGTGAGGAATTAATGGTGAAAATTAAATTATTTTAAGGTTGGTTAAGCAGACGCAGTGAAGAGTATATTTTGCTCTTAGTGGAAAGATAATAAATGTCAAACTATATCTCTTGTCTTAGTGAGATTTCAAAAGGTGACAGAGCTAATGTCCCCTTCATGGAGAATCATTAAAATATATTATTATTATTTTCCATAGTACCATAAGCATGCCATAGATCTACATGATGCTGGTCAAGTTTTCTTTTATCTTTTGAATATTTGAAACCATGTATATGAATAAAATTTTATTCCATGGTTTGTGCTAAATCAGTTGTATCCATCTGGACACTGAGACATAAAATAAATAGTCAAACATTTGAAAAATATAGTTCTATGTGTCATATAGCAATAGACCTTTCAATAGTGGCTTGTTTTTTGGTATCCTTCTCTAACATGGTACATATACGTATATTTAGGTGTCATATACATACACAGCAGAGCATTTCTGCTAATGTCTACAGTATGTGACACTAAATAACTAAAAAATAATAATGGTTATATTCTTTCTATGATTATTTAGTAAGAATTTACATTATCAAATGAAGTAAAATTATTTAAATAGAGCTATTTTTGAACACGAGGAATACATTTATCTGTAAATAATTATATACACAACCAACACACAGAGCTTCATCTAAAAAGTTAGGGAGTTTTCCTACTAATTTAATCATTTTAGAAAGTTGTGTCACAGTGCTTTCATGGTAATTTCTTGTTATAATTCCTGTCCCAGGAAATCTCCATGAGTTCTGTTCAGTATCTTCAGCATGTTTCTGTCAGTGGACAATACTACCCTGCCAGCATTTCAACATCATGCCAGGAAGGCAAAAGAGAACAGCAAATCGTGCCATGTCAAAACACAACACATTTTGAAAGGGGTTCCTCTAGAGCATAAGCCCATCTTTTGAATCTATTTGAAATTCTTGTTAGTTACTCCAGGGAAGTAACACACCTTTCCTGAGTATCTTTTCACAAATTGGAGTTCTGCCTATTAAAAAAAAAAGAGCCGGGCGCCGGTGGCTCACGCCTGTAATCCTAGCTACTCAGGAGGCTGAGATCTGAGGATCGCGGTTCAAAGCCAGCCCGGGCAGGAGAGACCGTGAGACTCCTATCTCCAATAAACCACTAGAAAACCGGAAGTGGCGCTGTAGCTCAAGTGGTAGAGCGCTCGCCTTGAGCTGAAGAGCTGAGGGACAGCGCCCGGCCCAGAGTTCAAGCCCCACAACCACCAAAAAAAAAAATAAAATAAAAATAAAAAAAAGAAAGAAAAAGAAAAAAATAAAGAAATATTAGGTAGGAAGTATCAGTCTCTGTAGCCAAAATAAATCATTCTTTAAATAGAAAATAAAAACACATACTGTTAACACTATCACTATGGCTATTAGCTAACCATGATTATTGATTAAGTAAATGTACATTAAATGGTGAAACACACATACACACATACAAAGCACAGGGTGCTAGGAACATTTAATAAAAGTTGAGGGAATGGAAAAATAGTATGAACATAAAACAAAGGATGTGTTTATGACACAAAATATTTTGGATAACAGATTATATTTGATGATAAAAAAGGAAAGTGCGCATGAGCAAGGTTAATTTGCATAATATTACCCACACTGTGCTCAAAAGATTAACTATACTGTGCAGCACCTCTGTGGTGATCTGTTCCAAAAGCTCTCTGGAAACAAGAGGGCTTGGTAAGAAAAGCTGTGTTTCAACAAGACCCATTGGGTGATGAGAAAATGCATCCTTTAAATAGAAAACACCAATTATTTAATTACTTCTGCATGGGTAGAGAAGCAACAATTTTCGTCTTCCACAAGGTTAGGATAGTGAAAACAATAAAATCCCATAGTTCTACCTGAATAAATGCATGTGAGAAACCAATGATTACAGGTGCATATCAGAACAGATTATAATTAATGGAACTTATTTAACTATAGCAAGCAATACCAAAACTGATTTTATGCTTAATTGGTCGATGAAAGATCACTACAATGAGCATCTGAAAGCAATGCAATTGTGACTGCCTCACATTTTGAATGTCAGTCAATTATAACAGGTTCATTCTAGTCCAAAAATTTGGCAGGTAACTTTCATTCTTCTTCCCTGAGAACCAACACAAGTACAATTCATCAACATAGGATGCAGAGTCATATCTGAAATGCTTATGTAAATTTAGCTTGGTTCCAAAGCTACATTTTCCCAGGGAGTGTGGGGTCTTTTTCTTTCTATCTATCCCCTGTTTTAGCTCTAGTGTTGAAGAATGCTAGAGTAAAGATCTAGGATGTTCCAGATCCGCTTTGATGTTAATAGCCTTGGAATAAAGATTTTATTTATGGATATCATCTAGTATGAGAGCCCGTAATTGACTTTGCATCCTCATTTGAAGCTTCATAGGAACAGCAATATCAGGTATGCATTTTAGGGGCTTTGAAGGAAAGGTTCCAAACAATTCTGAGAAAAATAACTATCGCTGAAGACAGTAATTTTTATCATGAAGTGTTATTGTGTGAATATAGGATTCAATTCTGTTTGGTAATGTTTTACCTAGGCATGGACATTGATATTTATCATTTAAGTTGCTATATAATTTGGGAGTTGCATGCATCAATTTAAGTACAAGTTTTATACATGTTTTAGAACCACTTTTACAACACTATAATTTTCTGGCCTTTTAGGTATTGCTAAATCTTCCAGTGAATTGGTCTCATTTTATTTTCTTATATATGGATTTATTTATTTATTTTTAGTGCTGAGGTTTGAACACAAGGCCTTTTATATGCTAAGAAAATGCTCTTTCTGAACCATATCCCTATCCTTATGACCTTTGAATAGTTTTGTAGAATATAGTATAATAACTTGCATTCTTGGTTCCATGAGTCTTTTCTGAATTTTCCGTCAATTAGAGCCAAAGGTAACTCATGAATTTCCCCCTACATCATAAATTTTATAGAGAATTTTCTAAAGAGTAATAGTTTTGTAAAATTTTCTTGTGCCACATTTAACTATCTTGTGTAGTTTTTTTTTAATTTTGAGAAATTTCCCCTAGTTCCTTCATTGATGTTTGCCTATTTTACCTTTCAAGTAGTAAACTGATTTATTAATTAATGATGCTATTTAAACTGGTAATTTTCTTTAATTTTTTCTCTTATAGAAATGCTACTTCATTTCAATATACTTTGTGTTTTTTACTGAGTTGGTAATTAATTTGTTACTAGTAATTTATTTAATTAACATTAATTTGTTACTAGTAATAGAGAAAAGCACTGTGTCCTTGGTTTTTAACTTATCTTATTGATTTGCAGTATTTCTAGTATACCAGTTAACAAGATTTCTTTTAATTTTATTTTATTTTATTTGTGAACATACTGTACAGAGGGATTACAATTACATGGGCAGGATAATGCGTACATTTCTTACCAAGCATTGCAGCCT
>NW_012267224.1:30976541-31029701 GCF_000151885.1 Dipodomys ordii
ACTTTAAAAAATGCTTAAAATATTATATAGGTATAAAGAGGTAGTACTGCTATTAAGGAATTTAAGTCTCAGAGGTTTTGAATTGAGTAATAAATTTGTGGATTAAGTGTGTACAATGGGGGATAGGGTCTACTAGTTAACTACGGGTTTATCTGAGGATGTGCAGGACAAGAGTTAAGTCACATAAAGAAGATCAAGAGAGGGGAATAGGTGAACAGGATAATAAAGGGAGAAAAAAAGATCAGAAGTTCAGTAGAGCTAGGCAATACACAAAAAGATAGTTAAGAAAGAAAGAGAAAGAGAAAGAAGACAAGAAAAGAAAGGAAACCATACATTCACATATTCGCCGAGTCTTGGATCCTGGGTCGTCTCTGGTCTGCAAACTGCAGGATGAAGATGTCTGCTCCTTTCGATTCTTGCTGGTGTTGAGTAGAATCCGCTTGCCCGCTGTGTCTGGCTCCTTTGTCCTGGACTCTCTGTGTGAGCGCTCAGGTATGTCTGCGGTCGCCACAGCGACCCTCCCGCCGCCGCAGCGGCTGCTAGCAAGCGCTCAGATGTGTCTCCATGCCTTGGCTTTCCCTCTCTTGTCTAACTCTCTGTCCTGTGATGGCACACTTGGTGTGATTCTCTGGCTTAGGACTGTTCACTGGAACTCTAAAACTGCTTTCTATGTGAGAGCTTGTTCAGATTCCAGCTTCTCCTCCGCCATCTTCCGCCGTCCTCTCAGTTAACAAGATTTAAAATTTACATTTTATGTCCTCTTTTCATTCAGATGGTTTTTCATAGCGAGCTTTTAAATTTCCAGGTGAAAAATCTTGCAAATATTTTTTTATCAATTTCTAGTCTTCTGATATTTTTCTTGAGTATAACTTTTGTAAAGAGTAAAATACTGTTTTAAAATGTTATGCTTGGTACAATTTTGTTTTTCTTGTAGAATATTTTTTGAGTTTTTGTAAACATTTTCAGAATTAAATAAGTGAATCTGAAAATCTTCTGAATATGTTGTGGCCATTTACAGTTGCTTATATGACTGAATTTTGTTCCAACTGACCTTTTGTTTTGGATACCAGATTATATTTTATTTAGGTTATTTTATTTTGTTACCTCTGTTGTATGTTAATTATTAAGTATACTTCCTTTATGTTTTACATCGTAGGTCCTTTTTTTCTCCTTTTAATTCCCTTTGTTTTAAGATTGATTTTATTATTATGTGTTGTTTTACATGTTCACTTTTGTCTTAATTTTACCTCCTGACACTGTAATTGGATATGTTACAGATTTTCTTCTGCCTGTACGAGGTATGATTATCTCTTTCTGATCTTTATACAATTCTAATTTCTACTCACTTATCTGTGTTCAGAGATCTTCTCAATGCTGTCATTAAAATCTCTAAACAAGTGTCTTTTTTGTTTCAGGCATGCAATTTAATCTTTACTAAAGTAAGCTAAAACATTTTTTTAAATGTTATGGTGCTTTCTTTTCCCCCTGAATTTGTTTAATTCTTGCTTGAGAATTTTTGGGTTTAATATGTTTGTCCTCATGTATTAAATTCCCAAGTCGATAGGTACACATGTACATGCTCACACAGACACACACACACACACACACACACAAATTATCATTGGATTGAAGATGTATATCAGCCCAGCAATCACAAAGCCCTAGTTAAGATTCCTATATCACCAAAATAAGCTATCAAGAAAACAAATTAATAATTCTCAAGTCAGGATATTTTTCTTTCCTTTCTTCCTTAAGTAGGTCTTATTCAGGTTTGATTGTTGTAATAGAAAATAAACAATAGAATTTGTGTTTGGTTAAAAAATCTTTATCTTAAGTATTTTTTTATCTAAATATAGAAGATACATTTCTGTATTTTATCATATCTGAAGAATTGCATGGATATTGTCTTCCAGTCTCTATTTGTTCCTAGGTGATACACATACATATGTACATACATACACACACATATACACACACAGAGTATGCATATACACACCTAGGAGGAAAGTTGAGGGTCTAATTAGTATTATTTTTGTTGTTGTTGTTTAAGACTGCCCTCTTCCATTAGCAAAGAAAAGTGCACTATCTTTATAGTGTTATTTAGGTAGGAAGGAAGTACAATGAATATGAATAACAGTCTCTCAGTATATCTTTGTCTTAATTTCTGGACTCTGTGTGTTACTTTACATTGGAAAATGGACTTGCCTATTTGAGCTAATTATCTTGAGATGAGGAGACTATCTCCAATAATAAGGATGGAATTAGTGATTCTTAAAGAGTCAATCCCATGATGGTAGTAGAAACTTTAGTGAGGCAATTTGAAATGCAAGAAGAGATCACATGCCACAAAAGTAGGTGTCCACTAGAAACTCAAGAGTGTCTGGAAATGCACTTTCTTACAACTGGTCCAGAAACAGTCAGTTTTGCTGATACATTAATATTCGCCATCATGAAAATGATTTCAGACTTTTAGGCTGAACAGTTATAGAAGATAAAGTATTTCATTAAGTGACTAAGACAATTCATTCGACCAATAATACAATAAGAAACTAATAAAGGATAAATATATCATGTGCTTGCATTTCCATGGGATCATTAAGTTCTTTTCTTGTGCTCTTCTTTTTCTTTATCATCAAATCTCCAAGCATAGTTTCTCTTTCTATGTATATCCTTGTCCCTCAAAAGCTATACTTTTGCCAGTATGAGACCCACAATCTTTCTTTGATTTTTTAATAGCTATTATGTTCCATTAGACAATAAAATATCCCCACGGAATATACATAATGCTGTGTGGGATTTGTCTTTGTGAAGTGACTGGTGTGTTCTAGCACATCCCATGTAGTATCTGGAACTGTATCTGGGGATGGAGTTTTTACCTTTCTGTGTATGCACACTTTGAAGTAGATAGTGTTTTCCATCTCCTAGCAATGTTAATTATATGTTACTATCATTACATTTTAATTAATATTACAGTGTTATAAGTCTCTGATGGTAAACTACAGGACAGAAACAATGAGAATTTTGCTATCTTTACTATTTTCTACCTTTAGCACCATGCATGTTAGGGATTGAAGAATACCAGTAAACAGCTTGAGAAGCTATCTGAAAAAACTGACAAAGCAGAAAGAATTAGTGTGTGGCTAAGTGACATTTCCCTGGCAACCACAGTGATCTGAGTTCTATTCTTACCATTTCCCCCTCCCAAAAAAGAATAAAAATAAGAAGAATGAACCCTTCCAACCATTAAGCAAGGCTTTATTAAAAGGTACTGGTTTCCTATTATTGATCTTTATCATTCTCAATGACATTCATAAAATTCTATCTGTAATGGAAAAAATACTTCTTCTCTATACATTGTCAGACAAGGCTGCTAACAAGCAAAATTCTTTTTCCCCCATTTTCCTGTTTGCATTCTCTGACAAGTCTTCTCTCACATTTATTTTTGATCAACATTTTATAAGCCTTATTCTAAAATTTAGATGCCTACACCATGTTCATGTAACTATAATCTTTTGAAACGTATTTAGTATTAAGTCAAGTGGTGAGTTGAATTTACAATTTTTTCCAGTTTAGAAACAGAAACCATAGATGTGAAAATGGTGCCCTACCACATGAGCCACACCTCCAGTAAAGCTTTATAATGAATATTTTTGGAGATGGATTCCTGTGAACTTTTCTTTCCAGACTGTTCTAGAACCATGCTTCCCAAGGTCTCAGTCTCCTTAGATATTTTATTTAAAATATTCTTTAAAAAAGCACGGACAGCCGAGCGCTGGTGGCTCATGCCTGTAATCCTAGCTACTCAGGAAGCTGAGATCTGAGGATCGTGGTTCAAATCCAGCCCAGGCAGGAGAGACCATAAGACTCCTATCTCCAATAAACCACCATAAAACCGGAAGTGGCCCTGTAGCTCAAGTGGTAGAGCGCTCGCCTAGAGCTGAAGAGCTGAGGGACACCGCCCAGGCCCAGAGTTCAAGCCCCACGACCAACCAAAAAAAAAAAAAAAAAGCACGGACATGGATTTCAAGTAGGACAGTGTGCCAAATATTCACCTAGAAACTTGCTACTCTATGTCAGGGCACACAATTATTAATTAATCCTTATAGTTAGTTTGTCTGAATTGCTTATTTTAACTATTCTTCCTCTCATAATTCCTTTGGCTGTTTGTGTTGCTTTCCCAAATGTGCCATGTACTGTTTTTATTGCTTTATTTACAGGAATTCATTCTTCACAATAAATTTGCCCATCACACAAATGAAGAAACAGCCAGTTATTGATATAATGCTAATAAAGGCTACAGAGTTCATGACCATAAATGAACTATGCTATACTGAGAGTAAATTACCTAATCATGTAATCTTCTAAATCCTATAATCTTTTACTCTGACTCATTTGCAGGAAACAACTCCCTCTTACAGTATTTTTTCCAGCGGTTCTAATTTATAATTTCTCCAGAATAAATCTGCACACAATGCTGACTTGGGCCTTCTTTGCCTACTTTTACTACTCTTTCAAATAAGATATAAGACTATTCAACTCTGGCTATAGCCCACCTATTGGCATCTAGTCTGATGGATCTGTGCCAAAGTCCTGTAAAATATACCAAGTTTATTTCCTCATTTTTCCTGGGTTACAGACCAAAATATTACCCCAAATGGAACACATGTCAGGTCTAAATATTGAGATTGCAACTCCTTTAAGATTGTGATACCTGGGAGTGATGGGTGACAGTGTTGTCAGAAACCTTGCAATCATATACTGTTTTGTAGAATAGGAACTTCTTTGTACAACTACTTAAAGAAAATAATAACAAAAATATTAATAAAAATAAAATAAAGGGACTGGGAAGGTGGCTCAGTGGTAGAGCACTTACCTTGCATGCCTGAGGCCCTGGGTTCGATTTCTCAGCACCACATAAGCAAAACGAAAAAAGTCAGAAGTGGCGCTGTGGCTCAAGTGGTAGAGCACTAGTCTTGAGCTGAAGAGCTGAGGGACAGCGCCCAGACCCAGAGTTAAGGCCCCCACAACCGGACCCAAAAAATAAAAAATAAAATAAAATAAAAAACTAGAATGTCTAGAAAATATATATGGTGCTATTTTATTTGAAGCAAGACAAATAGGTTGTATGTATTCACATCTCTGTGTGCAAATAAAGGTATGTGTGAAACCTAAAAAAAGAAAAGATTATGATATCATAACCATTAATTCATAGATTATTTATATGTATGTTTTTGAAAATATTAAAGTTTAATTTTTTTGAAAACTTTTATTGTGCCTACAAAGTCAGTTTCATGCTATGTTTAAATTTAAATGTCATAAAAAACACAATCTTTCCTGAAAAGGAGAAAATCTAGGCAAAAAGAGTCATTTTATTTTTCAATAATAGAAAACATGATAATAAGATTGACATAGTTCATTGCTCTACTTTCCTAAGATATTATATAATTTAAATGATCAATTTTTTGAATTCAGCTTAGGTAATTCTTAGCAATTGCTTGATAAATTAGTGGACATCCTTTAACCCACACACCTATAGCCATCTAATCTTCGATAAGGGAGCTAAAAAAATAGAATGGAACAAAGACAGCCTCTTCAGTAAATGGTGCTGGCAAAATTGGTTAACTACTTGTACAAAACTAAAGGTAGATCCTTATGTATCAGCCTGCACCAGAATCAACGCCAAATGGATCAAAGTCCTCGGAGTCAAAGCAGAGGCCCTGAAAACATTAAAGGCGGAATATGAGAAACCTTAGGTCTGTCTCCTTGGCACAGGCCGAAATTTCCTTAATAGAGACCCCAAAACAAAACAAATCAAAGAAAGGTTGGACAAATGGGATTGCATGAAGTTGAAGAGCTTCTGCATGGCAAAGGACATAGCTAGCAAGATCAATAGAAAGCCCACAGATTGGGAGAAGATCTTCAGTAGCCATACAACGGACAAGCGCCTCATATATAAAATATATCTAGAACGCAAAAAATTAAATCTCCCAATAACAAACCCTCAAAGAAACAACTGCCCAATAAATAAGTGGGCTAAAGACTTAAAGAGAAACTTCTCTGAAGAAGAAAGAAGGATGGCCAATAGACACAAGAAGAAAAGCTCAACCTCCCTAGCCATAAAAGAAATGCAAATAAAACAAAATTGAGATTCCACGGCACCCCAGTTAGAATGGCTATCATCAAGAACTCTAATAACAACAGATGCTGGAGGGGATGTGGACAGAAGGGAACCCTACTGCATTGTTGGCTTTGGAAAGTAGTATGGAGGTTCCTCAAAAGACTCCACATAGAGCTCCCCTATGACCCAGCAATCCCACTTTTGGGCATTTACCCAAATGATCATAAACAAGACCATACTAAAGCTACTAGCACAACTGTTTATTGGGCATTATTTACCATAACTAAGATATGGAACCAACCCAGATGCCCCCCAGATGATGAATGGATCGAGAAAATGTGGTATATATACACAGTGGAATTCTATGCTTCTATCAGAAAGAATGACATTGTCCCATTTGTTAGGAAAAGGAAAGACTTGGAAAAAATTATATTAAGTGAAGTAAGCCAGGCCCAAAGAAACATAGGTCCCATGGTTTCCCTTATTTGCAATAGCTAGTATATATTTTAAACAAGCAGAAACGGTTAGATAAGTTGATGTTAGGCGAAATGAACACCAAGATAAGGACTCAAATGGTTTTTCTTTCTTGCTATTTATCTAATTTATTTATAAGATGATTTCTTTGTTGCTTTGTATGTCCCTTCCCCACGGTATAACTCCTGTTTTCACTGTATTTGATGTTGTTAAAACTTGTGGAGGGGAAGGGAAACAACAAATTGCTTACATAGGGATACAGATGGATCCATCGCAACAATGAGATGTACAAGATGTTATGTCAAAAAACGAACTTTGCAACTTTGGCGCGGGAGTGGGTGGAGGTGGTGGTGGGGGAATGGAAAGGGATGGTAAGGGGTAACAAAGGAGTAGGCAACAGTGATTGATAATAAATGTACTCATTTCCTTGCTCATGTAATTGTTTGTTTTTGTTTTTGTTTTTTTGGTGTCTGGTCGTGGGGCCTGAACTCTGGGCCTGGGAGCTGTTCCTCAGTTCTTCAGCTCAAGGCTAGCGTTCTACCACTTGTTGCTCATGTAATTGTCACCCTTCTGTACAGTATTTTCATAATAATAATAATAAAAACTTATTAAAAAATTAGTGGACATCTGTTTAAAAGATCTTCCTTAGTTTCAAGATTTTAATATCTGTAGCTTACTACTAAAATTATATTTTATTCCCTAGGTATGTCAAATAATTCCGATTATTTAATTGCGTTAAAATAGAAGTTATTTATACTACATTTAACTGTGCATCTACATTCTGTTATTATCCTGAGCAAGGAGTCACTTTTTAACATTTTAAGTATGCATACAACTTTGAAAAATTTCTGTTTTACCTACTCATTGTTTTCAAAGAAAATGAAGCTCTTCTGAGAATGGCTTTCTTGGATTGGTGTACCTCGTTATTTATCTACTCGTATTCTCCTTCTGGTGTGTTGAGTTGTGTTGTGTTGTGTGTGTTTTCATCTATGATCTTGACTATTTCTAAAACGTATTCTTTTTCCATTATTTCTAAGTTAACCAACTTTTAAATTTGGCCAGAATCCTCTCTCTTTCTTAACACCTGTTTTATTTTTATTTTGTTGTAAAAATGCTGTACAGAGTGGTTACAGTTACATGAGTAAGCAATAAGTACATTACTTGTTGATCATTCCCTTGTTATCACACTATTTTTCCCTTCCATTCCTCCCACACTCCTCCCCACTTTTTAAAAAACACTAATTGAAAGAGAAAATCTGTTGTTTTTTTAAAAAACTGTAATCTTGTTTTTCAATATCTTAGATGGGTTTACTTTGAAGTTCTTTGGTTTCATTTTATATTTTATTGTGACTTGTTTGTTGTCGCACTCTATCACGTTGACAATTGTTTCTGTATGCCTGCAGATTATCATTCTGTCAATGGGAAAGACTGGCCGACAGGAAGGTCTACAGGAATCAATTGTTTTTAACATTTCCTGTCTGTGTAGAGTTCTGAAATACCTTCACAAACAAGCTGAAGTCCACAGATTTAACTTTAGGATCATTCTAGAAATCACACAGCATAGCAGAAGATACTGCTTTGTTTTGCTAACTACATTTTCTGCATAGCTTTTGGTTCATTTTCCCTTCTCTCTCAAGCTTGTATTAGAGGAAACAGACACTCACAAGTAGCCATTATTCTCTCCTCAGGCCATAAACATAAATATAGAGAATATGATATTGAATATTATTTATAAATCAATATACAGTATATTTACATATAATATGAATAATTTTGATGGCTTCAAAAATGTGTTTTAGTTTCGATGCCAATTTCCAAATAACTTCTAGATGATAAATTTTAGTGCTCAGTCTCTTTCCACTAATAATTTTATCATTGCCAGCAGAAAAATATTCAGTTTCCATTCAAATTTGATATATTTATAGATCTACAGAGGTAAACTTACTGAGCAAGAATTTTATAGGAAAAACACTAATAAAGATGATATTACCATATGTAGTTACTTTTAGCCATCTCAGATTTTTTCAGAAGAATTCAAATTAGAAAATACCTGTATAAGAAACATGTTCAATCAAGAATTTATAGCCTATTTCTTTTCTTTTCCAAAGATCTGAAAATGATGAGTCATATTGTTTTTTAATGTTGCTGACTCTACACAGAGTGCAAAATTGTAATAATATTATGTTCAAGTGTTTGTCTACAACATGTTATTGAAAACAAAATATTCTGAGTAAATTTTCTGAGAATACTCACTAGAATTTGTATTTATTTCTGAAACCATATGTTCATCATAATTGACTAGTATTGAAAATATTCAAGAAATAGCTCTTCCTTTCATTGTGATAGAATATTTCTTTTTCATTTGTTTTGAAAATATATTGTTCAACAATTTTTATACTTATACTATCAAAGCATTCCCAAATGTGTACATTAAAACCACATGCTATTACATGATTTTCTTCCTGGGACAATTATATTTTCCTAATTAGTGCAGTATGCCTATCTTATTTGTGATTTACTATGCATGATTTTGATTAACACAATCAAAAACTAAATTTAAAAATTAGAATAAATTGCAAAAAGAAAAGGTCTGAATCTCTGTAGTTGCATTACACAGTTTTGCTGGTTAAAAGAAACTCTAAATCAGTACCATGTGACTTTCAGTTGAATTTTTTATTGTTGTTGTAGCTGTTGCTGTTGTTTGCCATTCCTGGAGCTTGAAATCTAGGCCTGGGCATTGTCAGTGAGTTCCTTTTGTTCATGGCTAGCACTCTAACACTTCAACCATATTACCACCTCTGGCTTTTTCTGTGTAGTTTCTTGGATATAAGTACATCACAGAATGTCCTGCCCCACCTGGCTTTGAACCTTGATCTTCAGAGTTCAGGCTCCTGAGTAACTAGGATTATAGGTATGAGCCATTAGTGATGGGCTCATCCGTTGAATTTTCATAGCTGTGCAATCCACTCAGTTTCTCTTGATTTTAATTTTGTCAAAATCTACCTTTTAAATAGTTCCAAAAAGCAAGGACAAAGTTGATGTGCTTAATTGAAGTAGTAAAGTGCAAATTAGAGATTTGTTAAAATGGGCCATGTATCTAGTGAGAATTGGGTGGCAATTTGGGAAAATGACTCAATCATCCATATATAGTACTCTATTGAAATCTAGTCAACTGAGTATTCATGAATTTTCTTTAGTGGCTGTCTCCTTAGAATCTTGTTAAGGTACTTCTGTGTATTATATTTAAAAACTGTCTATTTGAAAATGTTAAAATATCTCCAACCACTTGGTTAATGGTATTGATGTCATGAATCCATTATATCAAAAAAGTGCATTATTCTATCTTCTCAACAAAACAGAAAACCTAAAGCTTATTGTTAAGGTAAATAGAATATTTACATTTAACCATGTAGTCAACATCATCATCTGATATCTTACCCTATTTTTCTGTAGAAATAATTAAATGTTCTGAGAAGAGATAAGTTAATTTATCACAGTACAATATTAATTACCAATCCTGAAATATCACATTATCTACACAGAAAATTTTGTTTATTGATTTACATGGATTATGGATTTGTTACAATATAATCATTTTTTCTACTCTGAGACATTTTAATATGGATGATTATCTCAGTAACTTTGCATTTCAAGAAAGTAGATATATATTCTCAGCTGAATCAAAAATTTTAGAGTATGTTCACTAGAGAATTTCAGTTATATTTTAAATGTCATTTCTTTTACAGTGTTTTAATAGTGAAGAAATTATTTGTTTTATAATTTATAAAATATAAGCAAGCATATGTTACATATTAACTAAAAGACTTTTATTACATTTTATAATTTATTCATAAGATGAATTTATGTTATATATAATAAGGAATCATGTATTTATTAGGCTATATAATTTTACTAATTGCAGATATTTATTTTAAAGATTCTATGAATGTTTAATATTTATTCTTTCTATCTAAAAAGCTATTAATTTAATGAGGAAAGTTTGCTGCTTCCTTAAGGCCACCTCAAATTTTAGACATTACATTTTGAATAAATTTTCACAAAGATAATTTTTTGGTACCAGCAATATTGGCCAGTTTGTTTCAGTATAATGATTAATACATTAACCTAATTATGCTCTCTGGAGCAATTAGACTTAATTATTCATAGCAATGGAGTATGGATATCTTTCATCAATCTTCAAATCTAGTGAAGTCCTCCAAGAAACTGAATTTTGTACATGAATGTAAAAGTTTGCACTTTGTTTTCACAATATTTGGGCTCATACACTGTAGGACACTAGCTAAGAACTCTGCCATTCCTTGAGTCCCATTCCTGGCACTCCACAAATGGTATGTATTAATCCCTAAGTCTATGTTTGAAGTATCTTACCACCAATTGCACTGTGATGGGTTAGAGGATCAGGGAAGACAAGAAGAAGGATTATAATTGCTTCAGGAACTTCCCTGAGGCTACAAAAATACTAATCATGATTGGAAAAGAGAGAAAAACACAACTGCACTACATACCTTCAGGCAATTTTATGAAAACTGCCGGTTCTTTGGGATATAGAATAAGAATGATCTTCTTTGAGTTAGATCATGAAGATAGAAGTTTATATTTTTGTTATTTAATAGTTTATCAAATTGTATAAACTTGAAAAGACATATTCCAATAAATAAAAACTTTACAGTCTAAACAGGAAACTATCTATAATGTTTTTCAATTTGAAAAGTGAAAAGACTGGTAAAAATGATCTCTCATGAAGACCCAAAATTGAACTATGAACAAGGACACAAAGAAGGCAGGAAGGGAGGTGAAGAATGAATGAAATATTATCAGTCAATGATAACAATTCAACTTGTGCCTTTACAGCTAATAATTCAACATTTGGAAAATAGATTATCTATTAAAGTAGAAATTGCTTTTGAGCAAGCCAACAGTAATCTTAATAATCAAACCTGATAAAAATATATTTTGACCAAACATTCACTCTTTGAAATAATCAAGATTAAAAACAAAGGCTACCTGTAAAGAAATATCTCAAAATGCCCCAATGGCAATACATTTGCTTATGTATTTGCACCATTGTGCTTTCTCTTGAGTGTGAGCTAGGGACAAGTGCCTTGTACAGCTGCCATTTTCCAGGTAATACCTATCTCTACCCATCAATTACTGCCTAGCTGGAATAATTGTCATGAAATTTGGAACCTAAGCTTGTTATACATCAGAGGCATATATGAAATTAAAAAATACAATGTGAATGAAACGTTTTGTAAATTTTGAAGTGATACACAAATGTGTTTATTAGAAAAAGTAATTGGAAATTATATTTCTCAACCTCCCACATACTGCCATCTGCTTTTTAGAAAAATATTTTCCTGCCCTTTTTATGCTATAAGTTAAGAAATCTGAAAATTGGCATTATTGTAATGTTTCCAATTGGGATTTTTAGAGAAGTGTTTAAACTGTTTAATAATGTGTAACACTATTATGACACATTCTTCTAATTCAGATAGGCAAAATCACTACATGAATCATTTGATTATTCACGTTACTGCTCAAAATACTCTGAAATCCCCTTCTTGTTCACAACTTAAGTACATGCAACAACAATAAGGCGAATAGTATATTTTCACAACTCAATTTATTAAGAACATGAGTGAGTCTTTATTAAGAAAATTTTGACCTGTGCCAATAGTCCCTAGAGTTTTTCCTATTCCTTCCTGTAATGTTTTCAGAGTATCTGCTTTTACATCAAGGGCTTTGATCCATTTGAAGTTGATTCTTGTGCAGGGTGATCTATAAGAACCTAACTTTAGTTTTCTAAAGGTGTTTAATCAATTTTTCCGGCACCATTTACTGAAGAGACTGTCTTTCTTCCATCCTATTTTCTTGGTTCCCTTGCTGAAGGGTGGCTATCAGTCTGCAGGTTGATTTCTGAGAATTCAGTTTAATTCCATTGTTCCTCAGGTCTGTTCTTGTACCAGTACCAAGCTGTTTTGATTACTATGGCTTTATAGTAGAGTTTGAAGTTTGGTATTGCTATTCCTCCAGCACTGTTCTTTCTGTCGAGCATCGTTTTTGCTATTCGGGGTCTTTTATTGTTCCATAAGAATTTTTGGGTTGCTTCTTCTATTTCATTAAAGAATTTCTAGAAACACAACAAATCAAAAAAAGGTTGGACAAATGAGCTTTCATTAAACTGCAGAGCTTCTGCAGAGGACATAGATAGCAAGATCAATAGAAAGCCCACAGATTGGGAAAAGATCTTCACTAGCAATACTACAGACAAGGGCTTCATATCTAAATTATAATTAGAAATAAAAAAATATAAATTCTTCCAAAACAAATCCTCAAAGAAACAACTGCCTCATTAATAATTGGCTAAAGACTTAAAGAGAGACTTCTTTGAAGAGGAAATAAGAATGGCCAACCTACATATGAAGAAATGCTCAACTTCTCTTGTGATAAAGGAAATGCAAATCAAAACAACATTGAGATTCTGCTTCACCCCAGTTAGAATGGCTGTAATTAAGAAATCTAATAAAACAGATATAGGAGGGGATGTGGCCAAAAGGAAACCCTACTGCACTGTTGGTGGAAGTGTAAACTTGTTCAGCCACTCTGGAAAGCAGTATGGAGGTTCCTCAAAGACTCCACATAGAGCTCCCCTATGAACCAACAATCCTACTTCTGGGCATTTGTCCAAATGATCACAAACAAGGCCATACTAAAGCTACCATCACAACTATGTTTATTGCAGCATTATTTACCATAGCTAAGATATGGAACCAGATGTCTCTCAGTAGATGAATGGACCAAGAAAATGTGATACACACACACACACACACACACACACACACACACACAATGGAATTCTATGCTTCTATCAGAAAGAATGATCCCACTCATTTATTAGGAAATGAACAGACTTGGAAAAAAATCATATTGAGTGAAGTATGCTAGACCCAAACAAACATCAGTCACATGGTTTCCCTTATTTGTAATAGTATACATCTAGGATAATCTTAGCAGATAAGCAGAATAGCTCAATAGCTATAACTATATAAGATGATGCTACAGGGCTGGGAAGGTGGCTCAGTGGTAGAGCACTTGTCTTGCATGCCTGAGGCCCTGGGTTCGATTCCCAGCACCACATAAGCAAAAAGAAAAAAGCCAGAAGTGGTGCTCTGGCTCAAGTGGTAGAGCACTAGCCTTGATCTGAAGAGCTGAGGGACAGCGCCCAGGCCCAGAGTTCAGGCCCCATGACCAGACCCCACAAAATAAAAAAAAAAGATGATGCTACATGAAATGAACTCTAAGACATAGACACAAGAGGTTGTTATTGTTGTTGTTAATATATTATGTGGTTTTTTGGTTCTTTTTATGTTCTTTCCCCTATGGTATATTCCATGCTGTCACTGTATTTGATTTTGGTACCCTGGTGTTGAATATACATTTATTTGAATTAGGGAAGGGAAGGGGAAACAACAGAATGGTGAGACAATGGATAAGGAGGGGAATCAATGCAACAGTGATATATACAAGACAACTTGTTGGAAATAATCTGTACAACTTGGGAGAGTGGTTTGAGGGAAAGGAAAGTAGAAGAAAAATGATGGAAGGGGTAACAAGTTTGACAAGAAATGTACTTATTACCTTACTTACACAACTGTAACCTCTTCATACATCACCTTGACTATAAAAAAATTAGATACATCAAAGTAAGCCAAAAATAAATAAAAAATAAACAAAATACCAAAAACATTAATATAGTATCTGTAGTAACAGTGTGCTGAGCCAAACTAGGGCTTGAGACAAAAGAAAACCTCCAGAGTATTAACACTGTTGTTATTTAAATTCCTCCTATTTTGTTTGCTTTGTATATTTTGCATTTTGAAACATTTCACTAAAATACATGTGTCTTGTTTTTTAAAAAAAGAACATGATTGAAGAGATAACAAATATACCAATCGTTTTTGTTTCTAATGATTTCATTGATAATGATAGAATTTTGATAGATGGTTTGTTCGTTGAAAAAAATATTTATCATGATAAAAAAATCAATAATGCTGTTTTCTGGTTTCAAATGTGGAAGTCCCACTGTTAGTATGTATTAATTACATAAATTTGCATTTTGGTAGCCTTAGAATTATCTACATGTTTATTTTAGAGCTTTTATTTTTTAAAAAAAGAAAAGAAAACTGTCCAATTCCACATTCCTAGTAGTCTAAACCTGGCAAAAGTAATGGGGCTGGTCAAGGTTCTTTTAAGATATAAAAATAAGCTTATTACAGTAATAATATATATATGTGTATATAAATATACCCGTGTGTAAACACATGTGTGTATATATACACATATAAATATATAGAGTAATATACAAGCACACACATATGGTAGTATATATAAATATGTATTATATACATGCCCTATTCTAGAGACACAAAAAGAAATTAAAAGAAAGTGATGCACATAACATTGGAATAAATGAATCCAAAATATGTGGATCAGACTGGCAGATATAAATTTGGGTAAGAATTTATATTGAAGTATTTATTCCCAGCTCTATGAAGAAAACTCGGGAATATTTTCCATTATAATTTTTTAAATGTTTTTAATTAATTAATTTATTTATTTATTTTTGGGTCTGGTCGTGGGACCTGAACTCTGGGCCTGGGCGCTGTCCCTCAGCTCTTCAGCTCAAGGCTATCACTCTTCCCCTTGAGCTACAGCGCCACTTCCGGCTTTTTTCTTTTTGCTTATGTGGTGCAAAGGAAATGAAGCCAGGACCTCAGGCATGCAAGGCAAGCGCTCTACTACTGAGCCACCTTCCCAGCCCCATATGTTTTTAATTTTATGCACCTTTACAAAAAGGTTACAATTCAACACATCCAGACCATGCATCTCAGTCAATGTCACCCCAGCATCCTTCTTCCCCAACCCTCTTAAAGCTACTCATCCCCTCCACTTTCCTAGTTTTATTTTCACAAATATACATTGACTATTATGACCATATTCTCCTCATCATTCCTGTCTTCATTCTTCTACCCCCTCTCTCCTTGAAGTCCTCCCCCATAGACACATCAAGTACAGGAAGCCTCTCCTTTTGCTCTTAACGGCTTCGACTAATTGAGTGAATATTTGAGAACAAGTTGCTGAACTTAAGTAAACTGATTATGTTATTCATCTCCAAGATTTCAAAAGAGGAGGCTCTGCCACATGCTTCAATTTAACAATCAAAGAGATAAGCAGTGCTGAAGGATAGAGAAAGGAGACTCAATCCTTGTGACTACATTGCATGAAGCTAATATGAATAGTTTAGTGATCTCCAGGTCTGTTTTCCAGAGGCTGAAAGGAACTTTGAGCCAATCAATGAAATGATGTGGTAGGCACAGGTGACAGAATGTGTAAAGTTAATTAGGCTCAGGATCTCAGTGATCACTCAGCTCAGATTCAGCAAGGGACTGGGAGAAATTGTTATCACAGCCATTTCTTTAAAAGAGCAGTCTGCGTCTCATGACTTGATAACTAATGATGTCCAGTTCCTGTCACAGGAATTAACCCCATATTTGAGATAATCACATCGTAACATGAGTGCATGTAAAAAAAATACCTTACCTTAGGTGTGCTGTTGCTTGAAATTCATCTTAGTTTTTTACATAGAGATATTTATCTATTAGTGCCCTAGAATCTGTAACTGCAGAAGAGAATAGTTTAAAGAAGTCCTATAGGTAAAATACATTCAGAGAGGAACAATATGAAGTTAGACCAATGGCTGGTACCATCTTCACATGTAAATGTTAACCATAGCATGATATACCTTTAGAAAACTCAGAGCTTCCCTGACTTGAAAATTAAAATTAGCTAGAGTAGTAACCAACCTAGTAAATATTTGACTCTTAAAAAAAATCTAACTACTTAGTAGGCAGGAAATAATCCAAAGAAACTACTCAGGTTATCTAAAGTTAATAAAATAATGTCTAAAATTGATTAAGGATATTAATTATGGTGATTGAAACTAGCTGAACTTGTGACAATTATCACTATTTCTTGCTTGATTGGCTTTTTTTGTCAGTGGGGCTTGAACTCTGGGCCTGGGTACTTCCCTGAGCTCTTCAGGTTAAACCAAGAGCTCTACCACTTTAGCCATAGAGCCACTTCCGGTTTTCTGGTGGTTAATTGGGGATAAGATTCTCATGGACTTTCCTTGCCTGGGCTGATTTTGAACCATGATCCTCAGATCTCACCCTCCTGAGGACCTAGAGTTATAGGCTTGAGCCACAGGTGCCAGCTTGATTAATTTTAAAATAGTTTCAAGCAGTCATTTTGGAGAAGGATTGATTCTTCTCTGTTTACATACCTTTCCATGAGCATAAGTAAAAACAAAGAATCACATAACATGAAGAAAATCTAAACACCTTTGATGTTGTAACCTTTTTGTGTAGCTGTCAAATAAATCTTTGGGTAAAGAAGGTCTTAACCACCTTGATAATTTCATAATGCATCTATTTTCCATCAGAATGTTAGTTACAAAATTGTTAGAAATCCACCCCAATCTTTCTTGGAAGAAGGAATGCATTCCATTCTTTTTTATTATTATTTTATTTTATTTAAAGATGCTGTTCAGAGGTGTTACAGTTACATGAGTAAGGCAATGAGTACATTAATTGTCGATCATTGTTATCCCTTCCCTTGTTGTCCCCCTATCCCTTCCCTCCCCTACCTCCCACACTCCTCTATATCCCACCTCCAAAGTTGCAAAGTTCGTTTCCAATATACTGTCTTATGGATATCATTGTTGTGATAGGTCCTCCTGTGTCCTCATTTTAGCGTTTTGTTATTCCCCTTCCTTCCCCAGATAAGACAAATGTGTATACAAGATGCAGGGTACTAAAATCAAGTACAATGACAACAGGGGGTATACCATAAGGGGAAGAACATACAAAGGAAACCTTTTAGATTCTTTTAAGATGTCTTTTTCTTTTGGAAAAACATAATTGATTAAAATTCAATCAAAAAAACTGAGCAATATAAACTGCCTTCTCATGTGGCACATAACCTGCAATCACATTCTTTGCTCAAATTTTATTGATATTAGCTTTTTACCATCCTGTGGAAACAATATTTCAATATAAAGATACTTTAGAACTTCAGTTCAGTTAAAGTCAAACTGAACATTGGGAAATCTTTGTGAAGAATTTAGGTTTGTTACTACTTGGAGGATGCCAAAAATATAAGAAATTGAGCTCTGATATTTTTTACAATATTTTTAAATTCACTAGGCTTTGAATGTTTTCCTATTTACTATCATTACCAATATCATTTGAGTAGATCTTTCCAAACTAATAATATTAAGTATGACAAAAGGATATCACATCTCTGCTATTCCATTAGGCCACTCCTTCTAATTAGATTCATAAGGTTTGGTTACAAATTTGTAGGGAATTTTTGAACACAAAATGAGTTTTCACATACAGGAAAATACAGCATAAGTTCTTGGGGACTTTTCAAAAGTGGTAAATGTAAAAATTAATTATTTAAAAATCAGAAAAATAATGTAAGCAATCTTTCTGATTTGCAAGTGGTAAAATTTTTGTAATGGCTACTTTTTATCCACTTTTTGGTTATCGTTTTTTGAAGTCTCTCTTTCTCACTTGTCTACATCATAAAGACAACAACTTACACATAACAGTATTTTCTATTTTAACATTGGTATTATATGTGTGTTTTTTCTTTTGTTCTGGATCATTTCACTATTAGGGTTTATTCCCTAAGTATGTTATTTTTGTAAATGTTTTCATTATAATGTTTGAAGTCATGTATAAACAATAAACTCATTTAATACTTGATTTTCTACTACATGAACACTCCATGATTTTGTCTGTTGCTGGTGAGATACTGTTCACGTGTCTGTGCAGAGATGATTACCTCCTGCTCTTCCTCTGGGAGTGGGTGGAATGTGGTCTACCTGAGTTGCAGAAGTGGCACTTCCAGCAGCTTTTGCTCCAGATAAGTGGACTTTGCTTTGAAAAGTGTATAGAGAAGTCAGGGCCCAAGTTGGACAGTCCAGCCAAAGCCTGCTGGTGAACTGAGTTGATTGTTTCATTGACTCTCATCAGTTCATATAGAATCCACTGGAACAGATAGAACTCCTTTCACACTGACCTTAACATTGCCTCTGCAGAAGATACCCCCTGAAGTTCTGACATTAATTCTATATGGAAAAGATGTAGTTTTAGAAGTTGATTTGGAGAAGTTTGTTTAAAATATAAACAAGTTCAAGACACCTGATCAAATGTGATTTTGGCTAATCCTTCAACCAAAACTTAACACGTTCTTAGAAACTATCATTGTTGAACAACAACAACAACAAAGAAAAACAACAACAACAAAACCCATAGACTTTTTCCTTGGGTCCAAGAAGAAAGCATGGGATCTCTGACTTAATTTTCATCTGTTTCTTTTGTCTTAATGTCTCAGATCAGACTTTGTTTCACTCTGTATGTAAACATGTAAATTCACTCAAGATATGTCTGTCTAAAAGCAGAAAAGGTCAAAAGCTATGTGCATATGACCATATAAGATGATGCTAAGCAAAATGAACCCCAAGATATGGGCACAAGAAGTTTTTCTTTGTTGCTGTTGTTTTTTTTGTTGTTGTTGTTTTGTTTTTGTTGGTCGTGGGGCTTGAACTCTGGGCCTGGACACTGTCTTTCAGCTCTTCAGCTCAAGGCGAGGGCTCTACCACTTGAGCTATAGCCCACTTCCGAAATTCTGGTGGTTTGTTGGAGATAGGAGTCTCACAGTCTTTCCTTGCCCGGCTGGCTTTGAACCGTAATCCTCAGATCTCAACCTCCTGAGTAGCTAGGATTACAGGCATGAGCCACCAGCGCCCGGCTGTTGCTGTTGTTTTTAATGTACTATGTGACTTTTTGTTTCTTTTGTATGTTCTTGCCCCTATGGTATAACCCCTGTTGTCACTGTATTTGATTCTGGTGCCCTGCATCTTTATATATGTATATATATGTATAGGTATACATATATATGCATGTATATATATATGTATATACTTTTTATTGTAAAAATATTGTACAGAGGGGTTACAGTTACATGTGTAAGGTAATGAGCACATTTCTTATCGAGCAATGTTGCCTCCTCCTTTGTTTTTCACCTACTATGGCTTCCTTACCCACCTCCCGAACAACACCCCCCCCCCCGTAAACATAGTGCCTTGCACATCTCATTGTTACAATGGGCCAATCTGTATCCTATTTACACACTTTTTTTCCCCTTCTTCCCCTCAAATTCGAAAAATGTATATACAAGATGCAGGGCATCGGATAGGCTTCAACCCTACCCACAGTGCCCTGCATCTTGTATATACATTTTTTAAAATAAATTTGCAGAGGAGAAGGAAAATAACAAAATGCTGAAACAAGGATAGTGGTTGACCCATTGTAACAATGAAATGTACAAGACTCTACGTTGAAAACGAACTTTACAACTTCAGGGGATGGGGGAGGGAGGAGTTGGGGGCTGGGGAGGGAAGTGATAGTAGGGGAAAAACAAAGGAGGGGGTAACAATGTTCAATAGGAAATGTATTCCTTACCTTACTCATGTAACTGTAGCCCCTCTTTTTATACAGTATCCTTACAACAAAAAATATTTCAAAAAAGAAATGTTTGTCTAAAAATCAGATACCTGACCCATTACAACCCCCTTCAAGGCTGAAGGCACCAGAGATAAGTCACTGAAGTATTTACTATTAGTTTTTCTGATGTCTTGTTCTACAACCTCCAAAACGGCGCCTGAAACTCCCCAGTTATTATTCTTTTAAGCTTGCGGTCACCATGGATTTCCAGTAGCAGCAGAGCTTCACTCCATGATTCAAGCAAGAACAATCATGTAATTGGAACCAGACTGTCTTCTCAAGCAATAAGGATTTTTTCAGGCCCCTGTTTAGCAGAACTAGATTTGAGCTAATGATCAAGACCACTGTGTGACCAAGATTGTTAAATATACAAATTTATTGCTCCCTGTCCTATTTCCTGTGTTTAAACCTAAGGTTTTATTTCAGTTCCTTGAAGACAGAATTGGTTGGGTGTGGTCACTGTACCCTTTTCTCTGTACTTCCCAACATGGTCGTGTTGGATAAATCTTTCTCTGTTTTTCACCAAACACAAAAGAACTCCTTGATATTTTTGCTCCATTTTATCCCTTTTGAGGCTTGAACTCAGGGCCTGGGTGCTGTCCCTGAGATTTTCCCCTCAGGGATAATGCTCTAACACTTTGAGTCACCGATCTACTTCTGGCTTTCTGGAAGTTAATGGGAGATAAGAGTCTCATAGACTTTCCTGCCCAGGCAGGCTCTTTATCATGATCCTCAAATCTCAGCCTCCTAAGTAGCTAGGACTACAGGTGTGAGCCACCAGCACCCAACTTTATCCTTCCTTTCTATTGTCATATGCCAAAATGTACAAAGTAAGGGAATTCATCATGAGATTTCCATACATGCCCATAACACACTATAAGCATATTCATTCCTTCTGTTGTTCGTTCTTATCCTGCTTCCACCCTGTCTTCCCTCTAATTCTTCCTCCCAGAGAGTCACCTTACTTTCATGACTTTGAACATTGTTATTTTGCCATTTTCTTAGCAGTTTTTGTCAAGTAACATCTTTCTAAAGGAATTGTAATATAACTATTTTTATGATATCTTCTTTTATAACACAACGTATCTAATTTTCTAGATTTCATCATTTATTTTTCTTTTCACAGTTACCTATTCCTTAATTACCTTAAAATTCCTTACCTGGAGACAAATACCACCATTTCCACATAAATTCAAAAGTCATTTCTGGTACAAGCTTGATAAGAAATGCATTCATTACCTTGCTCATATAATTGTAACCCCTCTGTATGGTATTTTCACAATAATAAAAATAAATAAATAAATTTATAGCATCATTTACTTTTAAAAGGTTATTGATGATAACTGGGTGTCAGTGACTCACACCTGTAGAGCTCTCGCCTTGAGCTGAAAAGTACAAGGATGGCACCCAAGTCCAGAGTTCAAGCCCCATGACCAAAAAAGAAAAAATAAAAGGTTATTAATGTTTATAAAGTGACCTTTGATTAACTTTATATTTTTGGCTAATTACAGACAATTATATTGAAGTTCAATATATAAATTGATATAATACATCTAGTTATCATTGTTGCACTAAAATATCTGATTCTATAAAGGACAATAACAATTTAAATGATCAAAAATGTAAAAAAGTATCAAAAATAATATGTCTAGATCTGGGTGCTGGCAACTGATGCCTGTAATTCTGGTTATTTAGAAGGCTGAGATCTGGGGATTGTGGATCAAAGCAAGCTTGGGCAAGAAAGTCCATGAGACTGTTATCTTCAATTAAACACACCACACACACACACACACACACACACACACACACACACACACACAGAGCCAGAAGTGGAGCTGTGTTTCACATGGTAGACCACTAGCCTTGAACAAAAAATGTTCATGGACAGTGCTTAGGACCTGAATTCAAATGGAACACACACACAGACAGACACACACACACAAAGATAAAAAGAAGAAACAAAGGAGAAGGAGAAGGAGAGGAGAAAAAAAGGAGAAGAAGGAGGATCAGGAAGAGGAAGAGGAAGAGGAAGAGAAGGAGGAGGAGCTGGAGGAAGAGGGAGTGTGAAGGGGAGGAGGAGGAGGAGGGAAAGGAGGAGGAGGGGAGGAGGGAGAGGAGAGGGAGAGGGAGGGGGAGGGGAAGGAAGAGGAGGAAGAAGAGATAATAGTCAATATGTGGTGGCTCACAGCTATGATCTTATGCGTTAAGGAGGAAGAGATGAGGACACAGGCAAGTTAGTGAGACCCTATTTTCAAATATAAGCCAGAGATAGTGGTACAGACTTGGACTCCCAGGTACACAGGAGGCAGAGGTAAGACTGTTATTTGAAGCCAGTGACTCAGCCTTTTAATTTTGAAATTAAAAATTATATAATAATTTTAAAATAATTACATGAAGCACCATATTCAGAACAATGACAATTCCTCAGTGAATATTGAGGCTCGTATTAGGGTAGATAGTATAGGAGAAGTAATAGTATGTTTGTTTCTTAAACAAAAACATGAAGCTAAAGAAATATTGTTTTACAAATCAAGCTGGGTGCTAGTGGCTCATGCCTGTAATCCTAGCTACTCAGGATGCTGAGATCTGAGATCATGGTTCAAAGCCAGCCCAGGCACGAAAGTCTGTAAGACTCTTATCTATAATAAACCACCAGAAAACTAGAAATGGTGCTGTGGCTCAAGTGGTAGAGCTCTAGCCTTGAGCTGAAGAGCTGATGGATAGCACCCAGGCCCACAGTTCAAGCCCCACAACCAACAAAAAATATAAAAATAAATATATAAATTACATAAATCAGTAGCTGAAATGTTGTTTGATCATTGCAGAATGGCTAATTCAGTGTTTGGAGAGTAATTACCTACCTTGTAGATTATTTGTGACATGGCTTTATTTATGCTTTTCTGAAGAAGATACACAGGATTTTCATCTAGGCTTGGAATTATAACAGAATTAGAAATAGTATATAACATGACATCAAATATGAAATGCATTGATTGTGAACAATGAATCATTCTTTTCTCTACACTCTTAAAATCATTATTTATAGTTGCACATTATAATTGGCAACTCATTAGACTACAAGATAACAGGTAACTGGACAAAACAAATAAGCAGATTCTATATTACAACTCGCCATAATCCAGAAGGAGGCCAAAAAATGAACTCACATCTTATAACCAAACCAGACAACTAAAAATAAATTAATCAAAACAAAAAGGAAAACCATATAAGTAATAAAAAGTATTCATCTACGAGTAAGTAGAGACCATAAATCTTCCTCAGATATGTTGCCAACCAATGGCTTCATAAATCATCTTTTCCTATTAAAACTTTTGCCAGATAGAATAAAATGATAGAATACAATTTACTTTTGTTTATATCAGCATTTCCTAGGCATTTTTCTAAACTAGAAAGAAGCTTTCATTGTTTAAAATCTGCATTGAGTGCAAAAGGACAAGCTCTGTATTATGTTTTAGAAAAGTAGAAATATCGGCTGAATCTTATAATTATTACCAGATTTCCATTTCTAAGAGTGCTAATATGTTTGAATCCAACTTTCTATTTGAATTTCTACAATAATATTACTATAGCAATTTTAATTAATTCAATTTGACCTATTTTATACATCAAACTCTAATGCTTAAAAAATAATATAGGCCAAATTTTACTGTTGTACAGTCACATAAAAGTGATCTTAAAGCAACAAAGTAGAAGAATTTGAGACATATTCCAACTTCTCTGAGTCCAAATTTTCTCCTTAGTTTGAAAATAAACTATGTATTTTTTTATGGGGATAAGAATTGCATAGAAAGTTTCTGTTGCAGTGTTGGCACAAAAATATAAATATGCACAATTGGGCAATAGACATTAATCCAGAAAGAGTTCAGGAAGGCTAAAAGGTAATTATTTTGAAATATATTTGAAAACATTTTACCAACAGAAAGACAAAAAGGATATTTAAGTATGATGTCCTTTGAAGAATAATTTACATTTTATTTTTTGTTTCTAATTCTTTCTTATTCTGAAGTTTTACACCATGAAAAAATGTGAGTTTCTTTATACTGGTAATACACAGTAGCTTGATGAAGAGAAAGAATGGTGTAGCCACTGTGGTGACATCAGTGTGAAGTAAACAGTTCACAATTCAGAGTAAGACTTTGAGCACATTGATTGATGCTAGTTCAAATGTATGACTCAAAAAATAAATAATAAATAAAATAAAAATAAATAATAAACAAACAACTAATTCATCAGGTAAGTAATATTTGCACACATAAATGTTTTGAGGATGAAATTTTCCATTGTTTTCTAAATTTTATATATTTTCCTCCCAAATAAAATCTCAGATCTTAAGTAACTATATGCAAAGTTTGAGTTGGATACACTAGATTCTTTTTAAAGGACCTCAAACATCTTTCTTACTGTGTTTCAAAGCAGATTGAATCTAAGCTAGTGGTAGCTAGTTACTTGGGGTTATGAAAATTTTCAAAGATTACATCAACTACAATTGTACATAGGAATCTTTCAAAATACAAGCAAAATGTCTACTTTAAAGCTCTTCACAGTCTTATCACCACAAAAGGGATAATTTCATTGCAGCCAAAATTGCTAATGAACTCACATAACAACAAAGAAACAGCAGGCAACTTGTACAGCACTGAAACTATTGAAAGGGCATGGGAACAGCTGCTTTCATTGTCCCATGCCCAGACGTAGGCGCATCCCAGAATCAGAAGTGAATCCTTCTGGCAGGAAAAAGGAACCTTAGCATTCCCATCACCAAACATGACACACGTGGTCTTCTCTGCTGGAAACTCTGACAGGTAAATATTGATGCAAAACACTTCAATAAATTATTAGCAAACCAAAGTCTGCAACACATAGAAAGAGTAAATGAACTCGACACTATTAGTTCACACCCATACTCCCAGCTTCATGAGGAGGTTGACTTATGTGTCTCACAGTTTGAAGCTAGACTATGTAAGGAAATTCATAAGACTTTTATCCCTAATTCATCACCAAAAAGCTGAAAATAGAGGTATGGCTCAAGTGGTAGAGCGCTAGGCTAGAGCAAAAACAGAAAGAGAAAAGCAGAAACAACAGCAAAACACTTAGACCCCCTAAGTTGAAGTCCCAATAATAACAAACACATACACACACACACACACACACACACACACTCACACACACACACAAGAATATATGCAACAAAATGAACTTATCTCTACCATCCAAGGTTAGTTTAACAAATGGAAAAGATTAAAGTGGCATACTGAATTAGCAGGATAAAATCCAGATGAGCATTAACTTTGATGTAGAAAAAACTTTCAGCAATGTATAAATTTTCAATGGATTATATAATAATGCAAAAAGAAAATCTGAAACCATAATAAAGACAATCTATGAGAAATATACATAAACATCACTAAGATAAGATTTGAGAAAAAAAAGGTATCTATTTTTGCCATTTCTAGTGAACACAGAATTTGAAATACTAGCAAAAGCAATTATATAAGAAACCCACAGAGGTGGGAAGGTAGCTCAGTGGTAGAGCGCTTTCCTTGCGTGCATGAGGCCCTGAGTTCCATTCCCCAGCACCCCATAAGCAAAAAGAAAAAAAAGCTGGAAATGGCGCTGTGGCTCAAGTGGTAGAGTACTAGCCTTGAGCTGAAGAGCTGAGGGACAGCGCCCAGACCCAGAGTTCAGGCCCCAAGACTGGAACCCCCACCCAAAAAAAAGATACCCACAGACATAGACAGAGACACACAAACACAGACAAACACACAGATACACACACACACACACACACACACACACACATACACATACACAGCACATATAAACAGTGCCACCATTGAGCATAAAAAGCCATGTGAGAGTCTAAACCCATGAATTAAGGCCATGGAACAGTACAAAAAAATCAATACTGTTATATGCCCATCTCATTCAAGGTGATCTATACATTCAAAGTAATCTCTATAAAAATCCAACTTATTTTCTAGGAATTACAAAAATATGCTAAAATTTACATAGAGACAAAAATCTTGTAAGTGCTAAAGCTAAAAAGGCCAAACAAAATTAAGGAAATCATACTTTGCAGTTAAAAATTATATTACAAAGCTACCATAAATAATACCATATGTTATAAGCATTAAAATGAATGAAAGAAGGAAGTGGAGGAAATTAATTCAATGCATGCCTTATGAAAATAAGAAAACTGAGGGGAAGGTTTGGATTGAGAGGAACTGGAGAAAAGGATAAAAGGGGTGACAAAAAAGTATGATGCATTATACTTATAAACTGGTTTATTGAATGGGAACTCCTTCGTACAGGTAGCTAAATAGAAGTACAATTTAAAACAAACAAATGCAAAATCTAAAACAAAAAAAACCAAGCAACAGCATGAAGCCATGAGCTCAAACAGCAGTACCCGCACACAGAGAAAAGTAAGCACATAGACCAGAAATACAAAATGAGGAATATGGGAATAGTTTCAAACATATAGAGAATAACTGATTTTTAATAGTGGCATCAAGGGATGACAAAGATGCCAAAAAACTGCATTTCCATATATAAAAGACTAAAATGGAACCTAATCTTACACCATGCACAAAAATCAACTCAAACTGTATTCAAGATCTAAATGTAAGATAAAAAACCCAAAGATTCTCAGAAAAGAAAAGAAAACTTATGATTCTCAGAAAAGAATATTGGGTAAAAGCTCTAAGACATTGGCCTCCACAGTAATTGTTTGTAAGCAATGTGAAAAATAAAAGGTTCTCCTCAAACTGAAAACAATTCTATGTAGCAAAATACCTGTCAATAAACAATGAAGCTTGAATGCCTGGACTAGGAAAAGTATTTGCCAATCATGTATCTGATAAGAAATTTAATGACTGGTTATCAGGTTTGGGATGGGGTCACTGGGTAAGGAAGAAGTGAAAATATATTGCTTAGAAAACAGAATGGCAAGTATCTTGGAGATTTCACATACAAAAAAAAATATGGGTGAAATACTTTAAATCATTGCATTTGGAATTCATGCAGAATGAGTATATTCTAATTGTTCTTGCCACAAAAACAAAGACAAAATTAGCTTCCTAAGTGAAAAGATGGATATGTTCATTAAACTTTTCTAGTATTTTAATTATAATTGTGTAACACATATTATCATCTTATCTATTGTAACTGTACACCATGAAATTTATTTTAAGTAAAAAAATGTTTTTAAAAAGAACTACTTAGGTTTGAGTTACTTGGTGACTAAAATTCCTAGTAAAACTTTTCCTCAAGAAAACTCCTCATCTCCATTCTTCCCATGTGAAAGAAGGCTATTAAAAGTTACAAGTGAACAAGAACAGATGTTAGGTGACTTTTAGAATTGTCTGTTTATTCTGAGCACTGACAGCTGTCACTGTGAACAGAAAAAGTACCAAAATTGTTCTGATGACACATGCCTGAAACAAAAACTTCGATATTACCAATTGTACACATTCCCATTAATTTGCAGTAAGATTTGCAACAATAGTTTAATGCTGTACATTCTCCATCCAACAATGCTTCTTTAACTATTTATTTGTTTATTTTTCCTGATTCCTGTACATGCCTCTTACAACTATCCATGGCTAACTGATATCAAAAGAAAACCAGTCACTAAACACATTACATTGTAGTATTCCAGCCTTCACTGAAGAGTTCAGACAGAGAAAGTTCTCTTATATAATTATTGACTTTGACAGAAGTTTGCAAGTGAATAGTCAATTTTTTTACTCCAGTAACCTTCAAGAAGATTTGAGACTCTTTTTTTTTCCCCCAGAGCTGAGGACCGAACTCAGGGCCTTGCGATTGCCAGGCAGGCGCTCTTCCGCTAAGCTAAACCCCCAACCCCGAGATTTGAGACTCTTGTAACCAGTGTACAAAAGATTTTATGAAATTATTTACATATTCAAAAAACAATATACTATAGCAAATAAGGGAATCCATGCACATTATGCTTCTTTGGGCCTAGATTATGTCACTTAATATAATTTTTCCTAAGTTTTTCCATTTCCTAAAAATGGGTCAGTGTCATTTTTCTGATGGAGGCATAGAATTTCATTGTATATAGATACCAAATTTTCTTGATACATTCATCTACTGAGGAGCATCTGGGCTGGTTCCATATCTTAGCTATAGTAAATTATTCTGTGATAAACATAGTTGTGCTGGTAGCTTTAGTATAGCCTTGTTTGTGATCATTAGGTACATGCCCAAAATTGGGGTTGCTGGGTCATAGGAGAGCTCTATGTGTGGTTTTTTGAGGAACCTCCATACTGCTTTCCTTAGTATATGCCTAGGACAAGCAGAAAAGCTCAAAAACTATGTACATATGACCATATAAGATGATGCTAAGCAAAATGAACCCCCAAAGAGGCACAAGTGGTTTTAACTTTCCTGCTGTTTTTAAGGTACTTATAATATACAATGTGATTTTTTTTGTTTCTTTCATATGTTCTTCCCCCATGGTATAACCTCTGATTTTACTATATTGATTCTGATGCACTGAATCTTGTATATACATTTTTCTAATTGGGGGAGGGGAAGAGAAATAACAAAATGTTCAAATTGTAACAATGAGGTGTATAAGACACTATGTTGAAAACAAATTTTACAACTGGGGGTGGAGAGGGAGGAGTTAGGGAGGTAGGGAGAGAAGAGTTGGTAGGGGAAAAACAAAGGAAGAGGTAACAATGCTCAATGGGAAATGTACTCATTACCTTACTCATGTAAATAAATCCCATCTGTACAGCATTTTTACAATAAAAATATACAAAAATAGTATATTGGAATTTAATTAACAAAAATAGTATACTAGTATGTATATATATATATATATTCTTCTTTGACAGTACTGGGTATTGAGATCAAGGCTCTATAATTACAAGGCAGAGGTTCTGTACTTGAGCTTTTTATCTAGTCTTTATTCCTTCAGATTCACATCAGATAATATTTTCTGTTTTGTACATGGCTGTTCCCTGAAAATAATCCTCTTACCTAAAAGTCCCATACGGTTCAGATTACTGAAGTGAACCATCATGTGGGGCATGTATGGTTGAGATGCAACCTCAATGTTTTTCTGCCCAGAAACAAAAAAAATCACATGGAACATTATATACATATGTTCGAAACAATATCAGGAAAAAAATCTGTGTCCCTATCTTGGGTTTAATTTCAATTAACATCATCTTATATGGTCATATGTACATAGCTTTTGATTTTTTCTACTTTTCCTACACATGTACTAGTTATTAGAAGTAAGGAAAATCATGAGACCTCCCCTATGACCCAGCAATGGGTTAATCTCTGTCCCTATTTAAACAATTTGTTTTTCCCTACCCCTCCCCAAATTATACCAACATCAAATACAGTGAAAACAGGGGTTATACTGTGGGGGAGGGACATACAAAGCAACAAAAAAATCACATGGCACCTTATAAATATATTAGAAACAATAGTAAGAAAGAAAAAAATACTTGTGTTCCTATCTTGGGGTTCATTTCATTTAACATCAACTTATCTGACCTTTTGTGCTTGTCCCAGACATATACTAGTTATTGTAAGTAAGGGAAGTCAGCCTGGCTGACTTCACTTAATATAATTTTTCCAAGTCTTTCCATTTCCTAACAAACGGGGCAATATCATCCTTTCTGATGGAGGCATAGAATTCCATTGTGTATATATACCACATTTTCTTGATCCATTCATCTACTGAGGAGCATCTGGGTTGGTTCCAGATCTTAGCTATGGTAAATAATGCTGCAATAAACATAGTTGTGCTGGGAGCTTTAGTGTGGTCTTGTTTGTGATCATTCGGGTAAATGCCCCAAAGTGGGATTGTTGGGTCATAGGGAGCTCTATGTGGAGTCTTTTCAGGAATCTCCATACTGCTTTCCAACATGGTTGAACAAGTTTATACTCCCACCAACAAAGGGTTCCCTTCTGGCCATATCCTCTCTAGCATCTGTTGTTATTAGAGTTCTTGATTATAGACATTCTAACTGGAGCAAGGTGGAATCTCAATATTGTTTTGATGTACATTTCTTTTATGGCTAGAAAGGTTGAGCATTTCTTCATGTGTCTATTGTCCATTCTTATTTTGTCTTCAGAGAAGTTTCTCTGTAAGTCTTTAGCCCACTTATTTATTGGACAGTTGTTTTTTAAGGAGTTGTTGTTGGGGGATTTAATTTTTTGAGTTCCAGGTGGATTTTAGCTATGAGACCCTTGTCCGTTGTATGGCTACTGAAGATCTTCTCCCAATCTGTGGGCTTTCTATTGATCTTGCTAGCTATGTCCTTTGCCATGCAAAAGCTCTACAGCTTTATGCAATTCCATTTGTCCAACCTTTCTTTGATTTGTTGTGTTTCTGGGTCTCTATTAAGAAAATGTTGGCTTGTGCCAAGGAGGCTGGCTTAGAATTGAGAGATCCTCTTTTCACTACATCCTATGTGAGATTGCAGGCAGAAGACACTATGCTTAACTGCAACATCACTATAAGAACAATTCCCAATATTCTGTCAAATGTTTTGTATGTCAAATATAATTCAAGTATGTAATTATACTTTTGAGTAAAATACTAATTCACAAATATGTATGTATTGTTCTAGGTGTTACAGATGAATAGCATTAAATAGAATTTTACACTAAGTACTACATTTTTTCCAAGTAAGTAAAACCTAGCAAAATTTATTTTTTATTGTTATTGTAGGGATCATATACAGAGGGGTTACAGTTACATGTATCAGGTAGGGTATAATGAGTATAACTCTTTTTGAACCATGTTACCCCTTCCTTTGCCCTCTCCAACTCTTTCCCTCCCATCCCCACTGTCTAGTGAGTATCACTGTTGCATTTGTTCTTCCTTATTCTACCTTTGATGTACATTTCCTTACTCTCTCAAATGGCATAAATACATTTTAAACAGAAACAAAAAAGAAAAAAAATAATCCACTTCATCCACAGTAATTGAAACATGGAAAAATCATGTCAAGTAGAATAAACTTAAATGACAAATGATAATAAAGAAAATTCATCTTTCTAGTGAAAGAAGGTTGAAGAGGAACTTTGGAAGGACACCATGTGTGGGACAGTCAAGTTTCTAACATGGTTCTTTTTATATTGCTGGCATACTTCAATTGTGTAAAGGAGTTTTGTGATATTTCCATAGATCCCGTGATATTCTTTTTTTACATTTTTGAGTTACTATTAGTAGCTAACAATACTTTTATTACTAATAAAAAATAACAGTGGTATTACTATTAAAAAAAGAAAATTCAACTTTGTAGAAATATGTCAAAAATAAATAATACCATGCCAGTCCATTCAGGAAAACAGAACATATAATGTTTTTTTTTTCCCCTTAAATTTTATTGTAAAGGTGATGTGCAATTGGGCTTACAGCTACATGAGTCAGGTATTGAGTAAATTTCCTTTTGAACAGTGTCACCCCTCCCTCATTCTCTCCCAGTTTCCTCCCTCCTGGCTTCCCTCTCCCAACCCCAAGTTATATAGTTCATTTCCAACATAATGTCTAGTGGTTTCACTGTTCAATTGATCCCCTCTTTGCACAACCATTTCTGTGCTTCCCCTTCCCCTCCACCCAAAATGGGCACTTTAAAACTTTTAGATGCCATCTGCCTTTGAAATGGAAATGGAGGGATTGTGATTTTAGTCTAACCTAAGCCAAATTTAATTAATTAGTCTCAATCTCAAAAAGCAAGCTGATACTCATACACACCTGTGCTCCTAAGTGTGCAGGAGTCTGCAGTGGGGAAAATTGCAGACATAGGCTGGCCTTAACTAAAAGTAAGAACATACCCCAAAATTAAAATAAACTCAAGAAGGCTGAGCTATGGGTTAAGTATTGGAGGCCTTGAGTTCAATTCTCAGTACTTCCTAAATTTTTTCTCGAAAAATGGATGAAATTAGAAAAGACATGATAGAATGGACAAAATATGAAGTAAGACATTTCTAAAAACAAGAGAGAAAATATTTTAAAGGAAAAATGTCAATGCTTGAAATGCCTAAAGTTGTTATATAAAAAGGAAAAACTCCTTTGAAGGACAAAAGAAACAAATATGCAAATTCATTTATGGAAAATGACAGCACCAGTTATAATGCAAGAAACAAAGTTAATGGGAGAATATCAAGAATAAATTTCTTCCAATAAATTTGAAGTTGTAGATGAAGTGGGACACTGTTTAAGAAAAGTAAAGGATTATATACACCTCATAAATAAAAGAAATTTAATATCTCAATCTACTTTAATGAAGTAAATTCCATGATTAGGCCTCTACCATGTACAGCTAATGAAGACATAATCAAAATCTCTTAGAGAGTAAAGGGCATAAATTTTCAGTTTGTTATGTAAAAGCAAAGCCACAATAACCACAATACAAGGAGTTATTAGAAATAGAGAACCCTTAATACAGGAATTAATTTTCTGAAAGAACATAAGCCGACAGATTCCAGCAAAATTTTAACATCAAATTTCCCATTTCAACCAAAGTTGATTTGCTCAAAAAATTCAAGGTTACTTGACTCAGGAAAGCTAGTCTACTTGTTTCATTTGAATTAAATGTTTTATCCAAAGATCAGAAAAGAAACATACATATTAAGCTTAGTTTTAAAAAAGCACTTAATAAAATAATAATATACATTAAAATATCCAAAGTTATCTTCAAAACACAGTAACATACCAATATCTCAATATTCAAGGACAGCTGGGCGCCAGTGGCAAACTTCTGTAATCCTTGCAACTCAGGAGGCTGAGATCTGACCATCACAGTTCAAAGCCAGCCTGGGCAGGAAAGTCCGTGAAATTCTTTTTTCCAATAAATACCAGAAAACCAGAAGTGGTCTGTAGCCAAGTGGTAGAGTGTTAGAGTGCTTTCCTTGAGATAAAGAGCTTAGGGACAGTGCCCAGGCCCAGAGTTCAAGCCCCATGACTGACAAAAAAAAAAAAAAAGAAAAGAAAAAGAAAAATTCAAGGACAAAATGCAGAGAATAAGAAAATTTTATTTGTTAATGAACTAAGCTTAATTGATATCAATTTCTTTCAGTATTTGTAGAAGGAGTGGGAAAATAGTAATGTTTAAGTGTTAACAAATATTAGCATTGATGGTACATGATTAAAGCAGTATTAAGAACTTTTTTGTAATTGTAAGTATCAGATAGATTTAAGCATGTTTGATTATGCAGAATTGCTTAAAATTAGCCCTTCCTACTTTTTATACTCACTTTTTTTTAACATTCACTGTTTTAGACTAATTTTGATTAAGGACATGTTCAAGTTGACCATATAATTTCTAAAGGCTTTAAAGGATATCATGTTGCTCAATATAATTAAATTTCAAGGACTAAAATTGGAAATATTGCATATAAAGCTAAAAACCTAGGAAAATATGAGGATACTAGAATTTTAGTAAAATGTACCTCATCCATTTTACCCAACAATATGTAATATATATATATATATATATATATATATGTATGTATGTATATGCTTCCATCGGAAAGAATGACATTGCCCCATTTTTTAGGAAATAGAAAGACTTGGAAAAAATTATATTAATTGAAATAAGCCATGCCCAAAGAAACATAGGTCCCATGGTTTCCCTTATTTGCAATAACTAGTATATGTCTGGGACAAGTAGAAGAGATCAAAAGCTATGTACAAATCACCAGATAAGATGAAATTGAGGGAAATGAACCCAAAGATAGGGACACAAGTGGTTTTTTTCTTGCTTGCTATTGTTTCTAATGTATTTATAAGGTATCATGTGATTTTGTTTGTTGCTTTGTATGTTCCTCACCTATGGTATAAGCCCTATTTTCGCTGTAATTGATCTGGGTATAATTTGGGGAGGGGAAGGAAAAAAACCACAATGGGATACAGATTGACCCATTTTAACAATGAGATGTAGAAGATACTATGTTGAAAAACGAAGGTTATCATTTAGTTGTGGAGGGAAGGGATGGTAGGGAAAACAAAGAAGGAGGCTACAACCCTTGGTAAGAAATGTTCTCATTACCTGCTCATGTAACTGTAACCCCTCTGTACTGTATTTTCACAATAAAAAAACTTATTTAAAAAAGAAAAATACCTTTATGAATACAATCTTACCTAATGGAATAACACATGAACGCTAAAGAGAAAAATAATCACACAATTCTACTTTTATTCAACATATAAATCAAGTTATCTTCCCTTCCAAGTTACCATCTGTACACTTTACCAGTAAAAACTGTAGCCTCAAATTGCAACTGTCTCAAGGTACCCACAAATATCTTACCCTTCACACTGTGTTGCTGATGGCTCCCAGTACACCCTTCATTTCTTTCCCTAATTTCTTTATCTCCTCAGAGAATTGATTAATGTTCCCAACTAAGTTCATCATGGGTGGGTATTTAGAAGGAAAATGTGAGTTCTGTTGTTTTGTATTCAATATATACTTAACCTTGCTTCTTTGGCTTAAGGTTTTACCACTATTCTCTCATCAGAAGTTTACTACTCTATCTCTGTGTTATGGATGATTGGAAGAAACTAAATCAGAATTAATTAGTATATCTCATACAATTGTAGGGGCATTTGTCAGATAAGATAGAAATACTTAAAAAAAAAGGAAAACTATTTTTGCCCCATATTAAATCTCTCAACAATATTGTTAACCTTTACAAAGCCTCTAAATACTTATATTTCTAAGTTATAAGCATGCTGACTTTGCATCATCATTAATCCATCCTGTTGGAGTCCAGTGGTAAAATTAAAAATGCATACACGTTCATGACCACACTGAGTCCACTGATCCTTTCTTATAACAGCTAATTCTGAAATCATACCTGTACATATCTTCTTCTGAGGTTGTGTTGCAGATCAACATAAAGAATATGAAGATGTGGACTCTTTTCAGACTTCCAAGGAGAACCCAAATATAGACTGTGACTTTTGAACCTGGTTATTATTTTCATTTTACTAGATACTCATTATTCCTCTTGATCCAGTACAAAAAGCATAGAGAATGTTTACCTCCTTTATTGTTTTAATGTACTTCTTCCTTCTTTACTTTCATAACACTCCTATCAGGTAAAAAGGATTGAGCTTCCTTTATTTCTCTGGGTCTGGCTTCTCATTTAACATGATTCCCCAGCTCCCCAAGTTTTTCCATTTTCGTAGCAATCATACAATATCATTCTTTCTGATGGATGGGTAGAATTTCATTTTCTAGATCCATTTATCCATTGAGGGGCTGATTCCATATCTTGGCTATGATAAATAGCACTGCAATGAGCATGGTTGTGCTGGTGGCTTTACTACAGACTTGATTGTCCTCTATTAAATCAATGCCCAAGAATGGACTTGGGTGGTAGTTCTATGTTTACTTTTTTTGAATAACATTCATAATGCTTTCCAGAGTGGTTGAACATGCTTACATTTCCACCAGCAGTGTAATAAAGTATCCTTGCATCATTTGGAGCAACTAAAATGCACCTATAAATCTATAAGTGAACACTTTGAATGGAACATAAGTGGTTACAAATTAATTGACTGAAGTATAACAGACACTGTAACAGCGCAAACAGTATAATTCTTTAGAAAGACTTAGTAAAATTCCCGAAAATAAGTATCAGAAAATGGGTACTTGAAAGAGGGGAGCAGAGGAAAGAGGTAGAAGAATGAAGAGGAGAGAATGCAGTCAAGAATTCATTGTATATACCACAAAATTAATACAAATGAACAGAAAAGATAAGCAAAATGGGGGTCAAAATGTTGAAGGGGTGATGCATAACAAGATCCATTATACACATAAATTGCATTGTTGAATGACAAAAAATGAAAATTCAATATATATCTCACAAAATTAAGAAAAGCTAGGGAATGGATGGGTTGGGGGAAAGGTGAGAATATTGAAAGGGGAAACATTGATCAAGACTTAGTATTCATAAACTCTCTGTGTTGAATGGTAACTTCTTTGTACAACTACTTACTGATAATAAAAGTAATCAAAAATTTAAAAATAGAAGTGATTTTCCTTTGGATAGTCTTCACATATCTTCACATATTTGAGAATCTTTGAGAATGTTTTATTTTTCTCTATCAACCTCAGGAACAAAGTGATAATCAAGATATGCAATGGGAGGTGGAAGATATCTCAGGTATCTTAGCTGAGAAAAATATCTCATTTGAAATGCTTTTGTTCACCTGAATAATTCTTTTTTTCTGAATGATAGAATTTGAAAATTATGAAGTATTACTAATATACACTACATTCTCTTTGTTAAAAGTTTTAATCTCTTCTTCCCAAGCCCTTCAGCTTCCACAGATCTGGTAGTCGAACACCAAGTTTTATGAACTTCAAACATTAAGAAGCATAATGTTTTTTTGTTTCTATTTTTTAGTTTTAAATTTACTTTTATTTTATTGTAAGGGTGATGTCAGAGAAGTTACAGTTACATTAATAGGTAATGAGTACATTTCTTATCAAACATCGTTACCCCCTCCCTCAATTTTCCACTTTTTCTTTCCCCCTCCAGCTCCCCAAGTTGTAAAGTTCATTTCCAACATACTGTCTTGTGAGTGTCGCTGTTGCATTGGCTCACCCTTTGTCCTTTATTTTATAATTTTGTTATTCCTCTTCCTTTTCCCAAATCAGGTAAGCATATATGCAAGTCACAGGTAACAAAATCAAAAACAGTGACAATAGGGGATAAACCAAAGGGGAGGGGGAGTGAAAGAAAGAAGAAATAGCACAATGTTTAAAATATCACTTTCAGTACTGTTAAGAAATTTCATTTAAAGACTTAAAAATGAGTGATATCATTATATGTTACTGTTTTAAAATTTTTATAAAATATTGTGTATGCATATATAGATCTAAAATCATTTAAATTCATAAATACACATTATTAAAACCACTTTCAAGATATACTTTTACAAAACTACAATATGTTTAGTACAATTCTTGTAGAACTAATTATTTCCAGGATTTCACACTATGTCTTACTCCTAATTTTTAATTTAGAAATTCTTTTGATGACTTATTCTTTTTGGAGAGTTGAGAAGAGGGTCTCTAGATACAACTTAGGCTGACCATGAAGTCACTCTCCTCCTAACTTCGCCTAATAAGCTCTGGAATTCCAGACGTGTCGTGCAATGTTCACTTGGCCATTTATGCTTAATAGAATGCTAGTTAGAAATTTAACCCTTGTCAGTTGATGTACATATAATGCTGCAATAGTCGTTGACTTTTTGATAAAGCCTAAATATTTCGCATATTTTAAATAAACTTCTAAATCACTATAGGCCCTGTTCTAAGCATTTATTTGTCTAAAATATTTGTCTAAAATATTTGTCTAAAATATTTGTCTAAAATATTATTACTGTAATTAAATTGCTGTAAATCTATTTTAATGAGTTTCTCTAACAAACTAACAGGCTAAGTCTTTGTACATGGTATGAATATGTATGGATTTGCTTTTCAAAATGCTAATATAACACAGCAGATGTAACATTGTCATTTAATAATCATGAGAAATTTTTCAACATATTTCTTTGGATAGATTACTGTTTTACTCATAAACTAAGAATTGATATTCATGTTCAAGTTTTCAGCCTAATTGTGGCACTCTAAAAGCCATTTTTCTGTGTTTTTCAGCTGTTGGCAGCTGTCATATTATTGCTCCAAGTCCAAATGGATTTCATGTCAGGAGCATGGTGTTCATGACTCCATTCTACACAGTATGTATTTCCACCTGGCTTAAAGGCATCTTCTAGTCTGAATGATACACTTAGAAATACCTGAAATATTCCCCTAAACCAAATTGGAATACAATCTATGACTTTGTCTGCCAAATATGGTCTATTGTCTATTTTTGCAAATAAATTTTATTCAAAGGTAGCTTTATCTATTCATTCATATACTACCAGTGAATGATTTTGTACCTTTATAAAAATATAAAAATTTTGTGAGATACTTTATGTCTTTAAAAAGCTGAAATATTTACCTCTTAAATCATCACAAGAAAACTTGTCTAAATGATGCCATAAGCATGATATATAATATAATGTGTTTTAAAAGTAAACCAATTGAAGCCAGGCAGTAATGGCTCACACCTATTATCGAAGCTACTGAGGATGCTGAGACTTGAGGGTTGTTGTTAGAAGTCAGTCTGGGCAGGAGTTTCTTATCTCCAATTAGCTATCACAATACCAGAAGTAGAGCTACAATTCAAGAGATAGAGCATAGTCTTGAGCAAGAAAGCTCAGCTAGAGTGTTTAGGAACTGTGTTCAAATCACACACACACACACACAGAGAGAGAGAGAGAGAGAGAGAGAGAGAGAAATATAGCAATTGAAAACTTCAATGTCTGTTAATGTGATGTTAAAGTAATAAAGATAAACCTTATGTAATGTTTACTGTGTGCTTCTATACTCTGAATCATTTTGGTATATTAAAACTGTCCTAATAATGTGATGAAATAAATTAAGAGGCAGAAAGGGGATTCAGGCCCTCAAAATCATTGACTTCAGAGACACTAAAGTCTGCTAGCACTTAACACTACCCTGCGTGGAAGGTGAATTCTTGTTTGCCAAAGATGTTCAGCCAGCTCTATGTCAATTTGTCAGATTATCAGTGAATACTAGCACTGTAAGTTTTTTCCCACAGTAAAATCCCAACAACTTGTCATAACCCAGCCAAAAAAGAAAGCAATACAGAAAAAAAATTGTTTCCAACAAGACTAAGTTGTCTCTAAAATTAGAAATCAAGCAAAACATCTAAACATTCAAATATTTGAACTTTCAACCTCATGAAAAAAAGAGGAAAAAATTGTTCTAATGAGTATGTGGAGTATGAAAAGAATTTTTCCACACACTACTTAAGCCCTGACCTATTAAATACTACTACTATGTTATTTTCAACCTTATGACTTTTATGGGAAGTTATTATTCAAGGATAAGTGGAAGCACAGAAATGGTAGGACAAAGGATGAACAAATACAGCAGCAATACTCACTAGAAACCATGCTGAAAATGAACTATTGAACTTGTGGTAGGGATGGGAGGGAAAAACTGAGAGAAAGCAAGTAAAGGGGTAACATTGTCCAAAAAAGATGGACACTCTTTATTTGAATTATGTAACCATAACCCCTTTGTACATCACCTTTACAATAACAATAAGTTAGAAAATAAAATATTAATGCAAAACTGTCTGGTATTGGAGGCACATGCCTTTAATCCTAGCTATTCAAGAGGCTGAGAAATGAGGATTATGGTTCAAAGCCAGCCACTGAAGGAAAGTTCATGTAATTCTTTTTTTTTAACTTCTCAATTTTTTTTCTCGGCTGTGGAGGCTGAACTCTGGGCCTGGACACTGTCCCTCAGTTCTTCAGCTCAAAGCTAGCATCCTACCATTTGAGCCATGGAGCCATTTCTGGCTTTTTTCTGCTTATGAGGTCCTGAGGAATCAAACCCAGGGCCTCATGCATGCGAGGCAATCACTCAACCACTGAGCCACCTTCCCAGCCCTCATTTCTTTTTTATTTCATTGTTAAGATGTAGTACAGAGGGGTTACAGTTACATGAGTAAGGCAATGAGTACATGACTTGTCAATCATTGTTACCCCTTTGCTTCCTTGTTGTCCCACTATCCCTCCCTTCCCCCCAATCCCTCTACCCCCTAAGTTGTAAAGGTCATTTCCAATATACTGTCCTGTGAGTATCTTTGATTCAATGGGTCATCCTATGTCAGTGTTTTGTTATTCCCCTTCCCCTCCCCAGATTAGATATATGTATGTACAAAATGAAGGGTATCAAAATCAAGTACAGTGGCAACAGGGATATGCCATATGCCATAAAATTAAATCACATGGTATATTTAAAACAATAACAATAAAGACAGACCTCTTGTGTCCATATCTTCGGGTTCATTTCACTTAGCATCATCTTATCTGGTCATTTGTACATGGCTTTTGAACTTTTCAGATCATCTGATAAGATTATCCTATATGTATACTAATTATTGCAAATAAGGGAATCCATGGAAACTAAATTTCTTTGGAACTGGGTAACTTCACTTAATATAATTTTTTCCAAGTCTTTCTATTTCCTAACAAACGGGACAGTGTCATTCTTTCTGGTGAAAACATAGATTCCAGTGTGTGTGTGTGTGTGTGTGTGTGTGTGTGTGTGTGTGTGTGTGTGTGTGTGTGTATACCACATTTTCTTGATCTGCACATCTACTGAGGGGCATCTGGTTTGGTTCCGTATCTTAGCTATGATAAATAATGCTGCTATAAACATAGTTGTGCTGATAGCTTTAGTATGGCTTTGTGATCATTTGGGTAAATGCCCAAAAGTGGGATTGCTGGGTCATAGGGGAGCTCTATGTGTAATCTTTTCAGGAACCTCCATACTGCTTTCTAGAGTGATTGAACAAGGTTATACTCCCAACAACAATGCAGTAGGGTTCCCTTTTGGTTCCTTTGGGGCGGGGGCAGTCCTGGGGCTTGAGCTCAGAGTCTGAGCACTGTTTCTGAGTTTCATTTCGCTCTCTACCACTTGAGCCACAGTGCCACTTCTTGATTTTTCTGTTTATGTGGCACTGAGTAATTGAACCCACGCCTTCATGAATGATTATCTCCACTTAACTACCAAAATGCCCGAAGTGGAGCAGTGGCTGAAGTGATAAAGTGCTAGCATTGAGTACAAAAACACAGGAACAGTACCCAGGCCCTGTGTTTAAGCTCCAGGCATGCACACAAAAGATTAATGCATAAACAAATCACTAAAACAATAAATTCTGACTCATCAGCACTTACCACTATTAACCAAATATATATCTTATCAATACACCACATAACTTAAATTTTGGACCCGGTTAAGATGTAAATTGTTCTGAGAAGATCACCTACTCTTACCAATTTGCCTTGTGACAGTGTCCTAAAACAACAATCTACCCCAGTGTATCCTTCTGTGTCATTCTCCAAGAAGAGATTATAACATACAAGAGCAGTCTTATCTACTCTTCTCACTATGTCCTCAGGAGAGTGATCCAGAATGACACAAGTCTTACTCAGATGTTCAGAGACTTCTAGCATCCCCAGTGACCCCTGTTGTCAACTTTCTGATCATGATTTCATATAAAGATCTGAATGTGTATTCTTTGTTGCTTTAAAAAAGTAATACCTGAAATTAGAAGATCTAGGACCAAATCCTTATTCTTCATAATTCATTACAGCCTTATACTATAAGTACTGCTTCACTTCCTTCACTACATCCATTTACTCCATTATGAACAAATCATAGAAATAAATATTTTGTAAGATTAGAGAAGATAAATGTTAATCATCATATAAAAACTGCTATGAAAAACCTTATGCATTACTAGATATTATTCACAGTATATATATTTTTTTCCTGTGAAGTTAAATGATCAATTAACAATCTCTTACTAAAGCCTGATCATGGGTATGTTTTGGGGGATATATTGAATAGTCTTTTTTTCTCAGTGAATATTTAAATTTTCCACAATATCACAATTATGATCAAATAAAGTCTTCTTAAGGACAAATTGAAGTGAGATTTAGAACATTGAAAAAGAACCTTATACACATGGCAGTTTCATGCTTAGGAAAAGATAGGTTCTACTGAAAGAGATAATCTAAACTCATAAAATTTAATTTTCTATGTGTTCAGATGAGACTGAATCTTTTATATGCATTTTGCCTCCAATTTATATGTTCATATTTATACATATCTATTCTATTGTGTGTATAAAGCCATATGATTTCCAAATAATTTTAAAAATGGTTAGTCTAAGACAAAAACAGAAGAGTGGAAAGCAGTGTGTTTTTTGTTTTTGTGTTTTGTTTTGTTTTGTTTTTAAGTAAAATCTGGTAAGCAATGCAACGTCAAAAGTAAAAGTCTATTTCACTTTGAGGGAATGTGCTTTTTCAGATACTTGAATCTAAAGTGTTTCAGACTCTACAAATAATAATCATCAAAAGTTGAAAAGAGGGCTGGGAAGTTGGCTTAGTGGTAAGGTGCTTGCCTCGAATGCATGAGGCCCTGGGTTAGATTCCTCAGCACCACATAAGCAGAAAAAAACAGGAGTGGTGCTGTGGCTCAAGTGGTAGGGTACTAGCCTTGAGCTGAATTGCTGAGTGACAGTGCCCAGGTCCAGATTTCAAGCTGCATGACCAACAAAAATAAAAGCCCTGAAAAGAAAAAATAAAAGTCCTGCTCAGCATTGACTTCCAGTCAAAATTTGGTTAGTTTGGACACATTTATCTTTAGCAACACAAGAAGAGGACAGAATGTTCCCATATAATTCTTAAATTATTTTTAAGTATGTTAAGTGCACTTCTTACACCCATGGGAAATACCCAGTTATTTTGGAATAAATTATATTTCACCTAACCTAAGTTCTTTAAATGTTATTTACTAAACTCATACATTTATGGAAAATGGAATGTATGCCTTGTTTTTAACATTCTCCTTCCTCCACTTATCATAAGAACAAATATAATACTGAAATAATTCAAAGTATCTTTGCCTTGGAGAAACTATAAAATGAATATGCAACTTTGACATTGTACTAGTGCTTCACTACTGTAAGAGCATTCAAGGATTTTATATGCACAATTTATGTTCATTCAATTTGTCTTAGGAAAATAATAATTTACGAATATGAACTTTGACCAGCGAATCAATGATTTTCTAAAGAAATCACACAAAGAAAAATTAGTTCTTGTGAATGTAAGTTTAGTCAAAATATACAAGGCATCTATAATAGTTCATGTTGAAATTAAGTGTTTATATTAACTGTAACTAATGATACTTTTGCTTGGTCAAATTTTACATAAGACCCAAAATTATTTTACATCTCTGTTAATTGAGCTTCATGGAACTCTTTTTTTTAATGTTTGTCACTAATCCTAGCATTTAAACACATTAATTTCACTGCCATAGCATTGTCAGAAATCTAACAATTCTTTCATGATTGTGAATTTATATTCATTTGAAAGAAACATCCATCAAAGCATTCGACTTGTCTATTAATTAAACTATGAAATTACTTTCTAAGTACTATGTACTGAATTATAGGTTTAGTGTTCTTTTAAAGAAAACTTTTATAAACACAAGTGATTACATTGTTTCTTTGCTAATTAGGTTATATAAACTCCCAACTCACTGGCTTTGGTTTTGGTTTTAGTTTTACAGTCCGGGAAAATGAACTCAGAGTCTAAGCATGGACAGTACCATTGGAGTGACATCCCTACACCTTTTGCTTTTTAAATTTGTTCTTGTTTGATAGAATCTCATGCTAACTTTGCCCAAGCTGGCCTTTGACAGCCATATTCCTGCTCCCATATCCCACATCAGTGAAATCTTATAGGCATGTTCCTCAGTACTTGGTCCCTAATCTTCAGAAGGTTGGTTGGATTGTTTGTAAACAATCCAAAACAAAGTATAGAGGATAATATACAAATAATGCTAGAAGTGGTGCTGCGGCTCAAGTACTAGAGCACTAGCCTTGAGCTGAAGAGTGAAGGGACAGCACCCAGGCCCAGAGTTCAACCCCCACAATGGAAAAAAAAAAAGAAAGAATGAACAAAAAAATGTACAAATAAGCCGGGCGCCTGAGGCTCACCCCTGTAATCCTAGCTATTCAGGAGGCTGAGATCTGAGGATCGAGGTTCAAAGCCAGCCCAGGCAGGAAAGTCCATGAGACTCTTATCTCCAATAAACCACTAGAAAACTGGTAGTGGCACTGTAGCTCAAGCAGTAGAGCACTCATCTTGAGCTGAAGAGCACAGGGACAGAGTCCAAACCCAGAGTTCAAGCCCCACGCACAACCAACAAAAACAGAAACAAAACAAAACAAGATACAAATAACGCTGAATTTCTCCTAAGGCTTCTGGGGCTTACAACTCAGAGCCTGGCACTATCTCTTATATATGTATGTGTATGTATTATGTATATATGTTTTTATTTATTTATCTCAATGTTAGCACTTTATCCCTTGAGCCATAAAATTAGTAGTTGACATTAATATCAAGCTTTCTTCAAAAGGTTCACCTTCAAGTCCTGGACTAATACTCCATCCCCTGCTTAGTCCCTTTGCTGATACCATGAATGACCTCCTATTGCTATACTACCATTTCAAGATAAAGGGGAGATATCCAATGATGCACTGCATCTCCAAGCAAAATTGCATCATCATTAGAAATTCCTGAAAATAAGCACAGAAGTTTAGAAAATGGGAGCCATTAATGTGTTTTGATTCCTTTTTAGCATCATAATTTTTATTGATTTTTTTAATCATTCACTTATAATTATATAGCATTTATGGTGAATAAATGTTTTCTGTTAAATAACCACGAGCTATACAAGTTATTAATAATTTCACTGTAATGACTAATAATTATACTGAAATTGTTGAATCCACTCAGCATTTGCAAAACAAAATTTGTCACACTAGCTTTTTATGATGGATTCTAAGGAAATCCAGGAAGTTATTTTCAGATAATAAGCAGATGACTATTGAGTCTTTGTAAATGATCTTAACCAATCTTTTTTTCTCTCCCCAGCCTATAGAATAAAATCATTAGCTGGAAGCTATATCACACTCTTAGCTGTCCTTTGTGACAAATTCCTATTCTGATTGTTTTTCTGACTGTGTCATCCAATCTCCTAAATGATTACAAGTTGTTAAGTTTCCAAAAAATGTTTCAAAATTTATTTACAATCTAGTCTACTTCCATAAGATATAAGTTAAATGACTGACAAGGAAATATCTGCATGTGAGTAACAAGAGCAAATGCTGAAATATTAAAACAACATCAAAACTTGATTCACATCTTCCAGCAGAGAGGAACCAAGGTCAACCATCCTGGATCCCTGGGCTGATAATGTCCAGTGGCAACCATACCAGTAACAACCAGTCATTATGGAATATTGTTTAAAAAATGAATGTGCTGAAAATTTTCCGATTCACATCCATTATCCACTGAACTGTTCTCAATGGACTTCACAAAGAGAAGCAAAACTAATTACCTTGGGCCAAGCTGTCTGGAAAATAATGGCACAGTGATTTAGAGAAAAGCATGCTGCAGGGACCTTTTGGAATAGTGTACAGTTTTCAAATTAAATATCACCTTTTTTGATGGCGAAACTTTGCTATTTGAACTAACATACTATACTTTCTTAAAAAAAAACCTGAACAATGAATATCTTTGTAGACTAAATATCAATAACAATAATTTGACTCTCCTGAGTCAGCTTAACCGGCCTAAGCATACTTACTTTATACTGAAGTTTGTATTACGGGATGAGATGTCAAAAAAAATTAAGACAGGAAATAATTTCAGGACCTATTGTGTTTGAAGTCAGGGTATTCTTCACATTAGATTACAAAACTTTACAGGAAAAAATATCAAAACTAAGAAGGAGCCAGGCAGCAGTGGCTCACACCTGTAAGCCTAACTACTCAGGAGGCTTAGATCTGAGGATCATAGTTGGATTCCAGCCTGGGCAGAAAAATCTCCATAAGATTCTATACCAATCAAAATTTAACTTATATCGATGGAAGTAGACTAGATTTTAATAAATTTTGAAACATTCTTTGTAAACTTAACAACGTTCAATCATTCAGGAGATAGAATGACAAAGTTGGAAAAACAATCAGAATAGGAATTTGTCATGAAGAGCAGCTAAGAGTGTGATGCAGCTTCAAATTAACAATTTTATTCTATACACTTGGGAGAAAAAAAAGATTGGTAAAGACTGTAAAACAGGAAATGGATCTATGGTTCCAAGTGGTAGAGTGCTACCCTTGAGCAAAAGAGTTTAGGGACAGCTCCCAGGTCTTGAGTTCAAGCCACATAACCAACAAAAACAAACAAAATAAACTACAACAATAACAAACTAAGAAGGGAGACTGTCACATGATCCTACTCTTCTAAGCATAAAATTGAAGCTCATCATGAACACAAAGGGAACACATTCAAGTGTGAAATGTCACTAATTATAACTAAAGGACAATCATATGCAAATTACTATAAAACAGATAGACATGGTACCTTAGTGATCCCCTTGGCTCCACTTTGGATAAGCTAGTGATGATTCTATCAAAAATATTATTTTGGCTATCATTGTCCTTTCATTTTTCTTTCTTTCTGCTTGCTATGCACAATTGAACTAGGGTCTTAAATCCATTTAGCAAGCACTCTACTACTAAACTTATTCAACCCTACCCTCAACGTTTTCTATAGAAGTAATCCCACCTTTGGTAAAATGTTAATCCAAACCTTGTCTAGAGCACTTGTTGATATCCTTCCATTAAGTCCATGTACTTGTGGCATTTGCTACATATAACCCTGAGTTAAAGTCACTTCTACTGACATTATTACATTAGAACTATGAACATAACCTCAATATTCTTTTTATTGAACTGAATTTTAAAAACCTTATTTAAAGGAAACCACCTATCACCAACTTAGAATGAATTCATGGTACTTCAGTGAAATCTGAAATCAAAAATTCTTCCCCAAAAGTAATGATGGCCACATTTTTTCTACCAAATTGTATTATATCAATTGTAAGACTTTAAAATTATATTTTGAAAAATATGATTTTTTTCTTCTCTATAATAGTGGATGGTGGAGATGCAAAAATATCTTGGAGTGACTGTCAACACAGGCTGTCATTGATGTGAAATGGCTAGTCTGAATGTTTACCATTGTCTAGGTTAATATTTATCATGCTTTCAATTCCTGAAAGTTCCTCACATCATAGTTTTCAATTAAACCGGTTTGTTGACTACTTGAAGAATGTTCAGAATATGTTTTTATAAAAATATATTTTGTATCATGTTTTCATTTCCTTTTTATCGTTAAGTAGTTTTACAAAGAAGTTCCCATTCAACCAGGTAGTTGAACACATGAATCTTAATGTTACCCCTTTCACCATTCTTCCCCATTTTGTAGAATACACATTGCACTTTATCGCGGCATCCTCCCTTTCACTCTTCATTTGTCTACCTTATTCCCTTTCATCTCAACCCTCTCTGTTGAGTGCTAGATATTTGGAATATGCTAAATAGTTTTAAATACGTTTTTATTATGAAAATACCATACAGAGGGACTACAATCACATGAGCAAGGTAATGAGTACATTTCTTATCAAGCATTGTTGCCTCCTACTTTGTGTTTCCCCTATCATCCCTTCCCTCCGGCCTCCTCAGCTACCCCTCCCACCCTGCATCCTACCTAATTTGTAAAGTTCATTTTTGGAAATAACAGCTTGTACATTTCATTGTTGCAATGGGTCAACCTAAGACTCGACATAGAGCTCCCCTATGACCCAGTCATCCCACTTTTGGGCATTTACCGGAATGATCACAAACAAGAGCAACTATGTTTACTGCAGCATTATTTACCATAGCTAGCATATGGAACCAACCCAGATGCCCCTCAGTAGATGACTGGACCAAGAAAATGTAATACACACACACACACACACACACACACGCACACACACACACACACACACATGAATTCTGTGCCTCCATCAGAAAGAATGACATTGCTCCATTTGTTAGGAAATGTAAAGACTTGGAAAAAATTACATTAAGTGAATGAAGTAAGCTAGGCGAAAAGAAACATAGGTCCCATGGTTTCCCTTATTTGCAATAGCTATATATTTGTGTGTGTGTGTGTGTGTGCGTGTGTATATATATATATATATGAGACAAGCAGAAAATGTCAGATAAGATGATGCTAAGCGATAAATATTTTTAAAAGGTTTTAAACTTGGTTCCAGATTCTAGCAGTGGAGCATCTCTTTATTATGGTTTTAATTTGTTTGCCCCAAATACATATATTTGGAAACCTAAACCTCAAGGCAATAATAATATTTAGCATTGCAGTCTGGAGCATTGTCATGATTAGGTTTATATGGTTGCTATGGGAGGAAGTGAGTATGAAAATCAGACTGTTATGAATTGAGCCTATCCCAGACCTCTTCCTGGAGTGTCACAAATGTCATTTGCCTTTCCCCCGTATCATGGTGCCAGTTGGATATTTGTGGAGATCCCAGTCTCCAGTCAAATACGTATCACTTTTTATAAATTAGTAAAAATATTACATTCTATTATTACACAAAGAAATTGAATACATCAGAATACAATATAAATGAATCTCCAAATCCCTCCACTCCCCTTCCCCCACTCCACCCCTGCATCTCAGCTTTCATGAAAGGCACTCTAATTTCAGCATATCCTATAAAATAAGATGGTGGAAGACTATACTAGCACAATTTAAGGAATACTTACATCTCTAGTCATACCTGTTTTGTTACTTTTAAGCAGATTTCAAGAAATAGTCTATGTTCTCTACAAGCAAGCTGTCTTACATGTTGTTATTCTTATTGGCAGAAAAGAGTGACAAGCATTTCTTAGTTCAATCTTTCTGAAAAGTGGAATAGCTTCATTCACATCTTGCTTGAACATCTGATATCTGACAAAGCATTTCTATCATCTTTGCTTGTAAGTTGTTTTGGAATTAACTGGAGTGATCGCATTAGCTCACTATTTTCCTGCTTACAGTAGTTATTCTGTTATATTTTCTGTGTTCTAATTAATTTTTCATCACATGTGAACAAAGTATCCATCATTGTCTTATTCCCATGTCACTCAAACGCTTAACCACATTTGTTTTATTGTCAATTACAATTATGGCATTTTCTTCCCCCATTTTTACATCCCTTATATCCCTCAACAATCAGATTGATTGTTGTTAACAAGTTTTCAAGACACAAACATTTCTCAGCAAAGAAAGCAAAGGAGTCATTCAATTCACAACAGTGAAGTCTAAGAAAAGAATAGCTATATTCTTATGGCTGCTAATTGTGTGATTATAAAAGTAAGGTAGTTATTGACCTGATAATATAACTAGATTTTTGTTGCTGTATAGAATATGATTTCAGCATTAGTATGTTACCAATATGTCCTACAGATTAACTTCTCTTAACGTGTAGCTTAATTAAAAACAAACTTATCTTTGATATTGACCCAGAAAGATATTTAACATCCTACTGAAAACATTTCAGTAAGACTTTCTTCCAAATTTTTGTATCTATGGGTTCAAAATAATAATAATAACAATGATTATTTTTATTATTATATAATCCATGGTACAATAATAAGTGCATACAAAATACAAAATAATATTAAAATCTGCTTGAGATTCAATTTCAAACAGTTTCACCATTTTATATATGGGCAAGTACTTGATTCTTAATACATCAACTTTATCTTTATAAATTTTTCTTCCTACTTTTTAAAAATATTAGAATTACAACTGGTTTAAAGTAGCTCCATAATTCTAATTCTAGCTACACAGGAAGCTGACATTAAGAGGAAGTCATTCCAGCTTGGACAAAAGAAAATCACATGACCCTATTTTAACAGAAAAGACTGAGCACAGGCAGAGTGGTGTATATCTCAACAGTAGCAGAGCATAACATAGGAGGAACTTAGTTCTTGACATTAAGGGAAAAAATGCAAGACACTATCTAAAACATAAGTTGAGCTAAAAGAAGAGGAAGAAGAAGCATGATTCATGCAGTAATGCACTTGCCTAGCAAATATGAGGCCCTGATTTCAAACCCCAGTATTTCCATAAGGAAAGAAAAGGAAAAGTGTGTGTGGGGGGGTGTGTGTTTGTATCAGAATTAAAGATAATTTATCAGAGATATTTTGGAATATTTCTCTCTCATGGACTTTACAATTTGTCTTCTTAATTTATTTTCCCAATTACATCTTTCTCCCAAATCAATACAGAAGACATACCAAATGTTCACATTTAGCCAAAAAGGTTGTAAAAATTTAAAAAAAGATGAATGCACTTTTTCTATCTAATTCAATGTATGACACACATGGAATACTCAATACTCGTTGACTGAAATAACACTTTAGAAAAGAAGATGAATGACATAATAGAAAAGTAATGTTTGTTTTCTAAAAGACTTTTCTCCATTTACTATCATTGTGATGTTGAGTAATTTAATTAACATCCTTGGATATGTACTTTCTCATTCCCAGGATATTCCTGAAGCTACCTGAGTTGCTAAGATATTTATGGATGTATTTAACTATGGGCACAATGCTTCCCATCCAAAAGCTGCTCAATACTGCGACTAATGGAGAGGAAGGGAAAAGGAAGGAAATGCATTAATGTTTGCATTGATTAAAAGCCTATTATTGCTCATATATAAGCAGACTTTAGGGATCTTATTTAACAGAATTTATTGAACTAAAATATCGAATTCTTCCAATAAAAATACAAGCTTTTTTCTTTAGACACTAGGTCACTTAAGGATGTATTTTAAACATATTTCTGGAGAATTTTCTTGAAATTTATCTGTATAGTTACTCAATATCAAAATTTATCAAATTCCATTTATTTAATTTTTGTTAATGAGAGTTTGTGTATTGGGGTCATAAATTAACCATTTATAAGAAAGCCTATAAATCATTTTATAATATCCTCACAATTTTCCATATTTCTGATAAATAGTAGGGTTATTTCTTGGCTTTTAGCAGTGAGTGCAAAGGAATCTTTATACTCATGTGAGTACTACAGGCTACTAGATTTATATGAGAAATGACCTTAATTATTCAAAGCTCTTCACTCATTCTAATTCCTTTAAGTACTGAAAAAAATACATTATCCAGAAATGATGCCAAAAATATGCATATTTCCATCAGTCATTTGGACATTCTTCATTCTTATCACTGGCAACCATTATTCTTTTGTACAAATAATAATTAGATGAAAGCAAAAGTGAGCATATTCTTTCAAATGAGTAATAGCCAGCTGTATGCAAACTCTAGGAAGTACTTTCCCTTAACGACCTTTTGGTAGCCAATTCTCTGATAAAACAAAAAGAAAAAAATGAATTACAAACAAATTAAACAAAATAACAACATGGAAGTACTAAGAACTTACTAATTGGTGAATAATTTAAATATAATTGAATAAAATTATCCAATTAAAAGATATGAAGTAACTGGACTCATAAAAATGTCAAAAAATCATTTTACCTCTAACAACACCATGGACTGAAAATGGAGAAATGGAAAATCATATTCCATGCAAATAAAATCCCTCCCCCAAAGCAGCAGTCTTTCTTCTATAATGTAAAATAGATAAAACAAATAAATATACTGGTACGTGATTAACTAAGAAAAGGGAAAAAATGTCTCATAAAAATAAGCCACATGACATTTACCCAACCATCACAAACAAGGCCATACTAAAGCTACCAGCACAACTATGTTTATCACAGCATTATTCACCTTAGCTAAGATATGGAACCAACCCAGATGCCCCTCACTAGGTGAATGGATCAAGAAAATGTAATGTATATATGATAATATATTATCATATCTAATATAAATAACATTATATTTATGTATCTATACCACATATATAATATATTATATACATATACCATATTTCCCATAGATATATAAAATGAAATTCTATACCTCCATCAGAAAGAATGACATTGCCCGATTTGTTAAGAATTAGAAAAATTATATTAACTGAAGTAAGCCAGACTCAAGGAAAGATAGGTCCCATGGTCTCTTTTATCTGCAATAACTAGTATGTGTCTACAACAGGCAGAAGACATCAAAAGCTGTACACATATGACCATGCAACCAGATGTTAATGAAATGAACCCCAAGATAGGGACACAATAGGTTTTTTGTTGTTGTTGTTGCTGTTCTTTTCAAGGTACTTATAATGTACTATGTAGTGTTTTGGTTTGTTTCTTTTGTATGTCTTTCTCCCATGGTGTAACCCCTGTTGTCACTGTATTTGATTCTGGTGCCCTGTATCTTGTATATACGTTTTCCTAATTTGGGGAGGGGAAAGGAAATAAAAAATGCTGAAATAAGGACACAGGATGACCTGTAACAATGAGATGTACAAGACAGTATGTTGAAAATGAACTTTACAACTTTGGGGGGGTTGGGAGAGGGGAGGGAGGAGTTGGGGAGGTGGTGAGGAAAGGGATGATAGGGGAAATATAAAGGAGGTTGTAACAACACTTGATAGGAAATGGACTCACCTTGCTCATGTAATTATAACCCCTCTGTACAGTATCTTTACAATAAAAATATATATTAAAAAACTCTTCTGGGTAGAAAAAAAACCACATGAATAAAATTTAAAAATAGAAGAATATAAGGATGCTACAATGCTTGATAAGAAATGTACTCATTATCTTGCCCATGTAATTGTAACCCCTCTGTACAGTATTTTCACAATAAAAAATAAAATAAAAATAAAATACAAAAAAATAGAAGAATATGTAGGTATGTGTACACATTTTTTCATGTATCATGGGGCTTGAACTCAGGGCCTGAATGCTCTCACTAAGTTTTTTCGTTCACTTTGAGACACATTGAGCCACTCCACGTAGGCTTTGCTGGTGTTTAATTGCAGATAAGTGTCTCTAGAACTTTCCTGATAGAGCTAGCTTTGAACTAGCTTTAGGATTACCCTAAAAATCTCAGCCTATTGAGTGGCTGGGATTACAGGTGTGAGCCACTAGTGCTCAGCAAAAACTATGTATTTTTAATTTGGATAAACAAAGAAGTCTTTGTTGAAGTAATTTTTGCCATAAATATCTAAAATGAGGACATAAAATCTGCCTACAACATTTTCTTTTTTTTTACTTTTTTGTGAACACACTGTACAGAGGGGTTACAATTACATGGGCAGGTTAATGCGTACATTTCTTATCAAGCATTGCAGGCTCCTCCTTTGTTTACCCTTCACATCCCTTCCCAGCCTCTCCCCCC
>NW_012267224.1:31029751-31115906 GCF_000151885.1 Dipodomys ordii
TAATTAAATTTACTATCCTTTTGAAAAAGAATTGTGGGAAATGACAGTGGGTGGAAGTATTTCCTGACAACTGGGTATATACTTTACACATATAAAAATCATTAGAAATGTCACAAATCATAACTATTGTGAATACTGCCTCTTTCTGCTCAATTTCACCTTATTATTTTATCCATGGGTTAAAGTAAACAGCCTCTAGTTCCTTTCTCAATTATTAAAATCAATAATTAATTACTGTGGATTAACAAATAAATTATATCTTTAAACTCTTTACAGTCTACTAATTTTATCCATATTATATTTAATTAGAAATTAGCTTTACTTTCCAGGAATGTGTCATATTTCTGGACATGGTATAACCATCCTGGCTAAATGGTGACTAAGTCTTCTAAAATAAATCAAATAGCTTAAGCTACATGTCTGAAGAATAAGGGCTCACTCTTCCCGCTGTCCGCTCTGTATTTCTATGATTTGAAATTGTTCTGACAAGTAGCATATATCCTTAGGGTGGATACCTTTTCTATGAGAAAATCACAGCGAAGAATAGGAAAATAGTTGACAAAAAGTGGCCAGATTTTCACACATTCCAATCTATTTTACAATTGCATCTAAGCCTCAGCACATCTAGTACATATCTAAGGGTTCATTTTCCTAACATCACATTATCTGACCTTTTCCACTTGACTCATACATATACTAGATATTGCAAATAAGGGAAACCAACATTTTCAAAGGTAACAATGAAAAAGCGCTAAGCTAGATATTTTCATTCTTATCTTTGCTTTTCTTTCTAGACTATGGATTCTTTATGTTTTGTTTTTCCATTTCTTAAATTTTATTTGCTTATTGAAATTAGTTAATAAGCCAGGCTTCAAATGGTGTAGACTCTTGCAGTTATATTGTATCTACTTTTTAACCTAAAGTGGAAAAGAGGTAACTGTAGGGTTTTAGAAAATAAAAGATATAAACCAAATACACTTTCTAAAAAGGTACTCCAGGATGGTATGAACAATGAAAGTTCTTGTAAAGAATTATGCATCCATTTTCCTTTGTATTGGTGAAAGATTTTACGAGTAATCATCTAGAAAACACATTGTGAAGGAAAATCCTTCTTTTAAATGCTGATGAATAAGAGGCGATGTTGACAAAAATGCCAAATCCAACAGTTACTACTGAGGAATGAAGTTAACTTTCTTTCATTGTCTTATTTTATCGTCAAAGAATGCTTCATGTTCAAAGGTATTATTTTGAAGAGGAAGACGTCATGTCATCCCCAGACATGGTACTTTGGCATCTTGAATCTTAACAGCTTTAAGTCTCTGAAAAAGAAGGAGACATATAAAAAGCTCTCAGACTCCTCCTTTCTACCTAACAGCATGGTGTTAAACTATCCATCAGTACAGTATCCTCTCTGTACCAGGGAATGGTACAGAGATGTGTGTAGGAGATGTGTCTCTCAGGAGATATATGGACACAATGCTGAGAGGAATGCGTGCAATCTAACCCACTAAGGAAGGTCTCACTTCCATTAATTTCCTACATATATTTCTTAGTCATTTTTCCATAACAAACTACTCTTAGTCCACAATCCACTGTCTTCTAACATGACATATCTCAACAAATTACTTTTCTTTGTTAAAATGGTCAATAAGCTCTCAGGAAATCTTCTTCTTTGAGTCTTCATTTCTAATTCATGAATGCTGCGGTATACATGTAAAAACACTAACCATCAAATAAAATTTGTATGTGTCTCTTCTGTTTATCTCTTTATTCTGTTTAAACCTCAGGCCCAGCCAGAGGACCCTGGGAGAATGTAGGCAAAGCATCTCTCTACAAGAATGTCCATTTTACAAATTAGGAGATTGACTACAGAGGATTTAAATCTTTTGTAACACACAAGCTATTTCATTCACTTCATTCTGAATTTACTCGACATTCTTGCTCTTGTGAGCATTATAAAATTATTATTGAATTTTAAAAGTTTCTTGATCTCCTTTCTAATAACATTTTCATAAACTTTGTTTTATCCATGATTATAAGAAGGCGGTATGAGAAGAGAACCTCAATGAGAAGCAAGGTCATAAAAAAGCCATTTAGAAGCCAGGCATTGTTGTCTTGTGTTTATAATCCTAGATACTCAGAAGATGGAGATCTGAGAATCATGTCTGGAAGCCAGCCTGGGCTGGAAAGTTTGTGACTCTTACCCACAATGAACTATCCCCCAACAGCTGTATAAGACCAGAAGCAAGAAGTAGAGCATTAATCATATTAAATGAAACAAACCAGACCCCCAAAAACATAGGTCCAATGGTTTACATCTAGAATAGTCTTAGCAAATGAGCACAACAGCACAAAAGCTATGTATACATAACCATATAAGATGATGCTAAGCAAAAGGAACTCCAAGACGTGGACACAAGAGGTTTTTCTTTGTTGTTGTTTTTAATGTACTATGTGGGGTTTTTTTGTTTCTTTTGTATGTTCTTCCCCCTATGATTTATCCCCTCTTGTCACTGAATTTGATTTTAGTATACTGGTATTATATATATGTGTATCTGAATTAGGGAAGGGAAGGGGAAGAACAGAATGGTGAGACAAAGGACAAGGGGAAACCAATGCAACAGTGATATTCATGAGGCAATATGTTGACAATAATCTGTACAACTTGGGGTGGGAGTGGGAAAAAATGAGGGAAGGTCTAACAAGTTTGACATGAAATTTACTTATTGCCTTACATAACTGTAACCTCTCTGTACATCACCTTGAGTATAAATAGCTCAAGGGCTGAGACCCTGAATTTAAGCTCCATAACTGGCACCAAAGAAAAAATGACATTTAGATGGAAAGAAATGGAAGATATGGGCAAAATCCACCAGCATTCTGTTCCTTTTATAGTACAAATATGAAGGATGAGTGAGTAGAAAAGCCTAAAGAGATCTACTACATTTATAAGAAAGGTTTATCTACTGTATGGAATACCATGGAGTTGACCTTGAATCAAAAAAATTCAACAGTATAATTAAATTTACTATCCTTTTGAAAAAGAATTGTGGGAAATGACAGTGGGTGGAAGTATTTCCTGACAACTGGGTATATACTTTACACATATAAAAATCATTAGAAATGTCACAAATCATAACTATTGTGAATACTGCCTCTTTCTGCTCAATTTCACCTTATTATTTTATCCATGGGTTAAAGTAAACAGCCTCTAGTTCCTTTCTCAATTATTAAAATCAATAATTAATTACTGTGGATTAACAAATAAATTATATCTTTAAACTCTTTACAGTCTACTAATTTTATCCATATTATATTTAATTAGAAATTAGCTTTACTTTCCAGGAATGTGTCATATTTCTGGACATGGTATAACCATCCTGGCTAAATGGTGACTAAGTCTTCTAAAATAAATCAAATAGCTTAAGCTACATGTCTGAAGAATAAGGGCTCACTCTTCCCGCTGTCCGCTCTGTATTTCTATGATTTGAAATTGTTCTGACAAGTAGCATATATCCTTAGGGTGGATACCTTTTCTATGAGAAAATCACAGCGAAGAATAGGAAAATAGTTGACAAAAAGTGGCCAGATTTTCACACATTCCAATCTATTTTACAATTGCATCTAAGCCTCAGCACATCTAGTTTGCAGAGTAAATGAAATAATTTATCATTTGCATAGTATGCATGCCTTCTCCCATAATCTCTTTTGTTGGGAGCCCACAATAAAGCTCCAAGGTCATCTTGACCCTTGTGCTCACTTAAAGGCACATACAAGGAACTGGCTTTCATGAAAAACACCAGGTGTCCGGGTTTGCCTTGTTATGTCTGTAGAGTTTGTTTTACTTTCTATCAGTTGACCTTGTCTTGTTTCTTTCTGCACCCTTGTTTTTATTAAAGACTTTTCTTGCTTTTCTGCACTATGGTGACCTTAGGTTACCTCTTGACTTCTAATAGTATAAATAAGGAGAGTTAAAAATAAACGGGGCTGCAGTCTTGAGCTGCAGACCTCCCGACCCCATCCTTTGTCTTATGTCTTTATTTTTCCGTTCTTGCCCCTTAAATCAGGAGTCCCTTTCGTTGCCGGCAGGTTCCAGCACTCTTTTGTTCTCCTGGGGATCATGTATAACACATTATAGGTTAAGACTATAATAAGCCTAAGAATATAGCATGATACTACTCCAGAAACCCAATGATCAATAGGGCTGAATCAGCCCATAGCAAAATTATTCTGCCTACAATAAGTGTTGGTGTGGAAGTGCATGCCTTTATTAGTAGCTACTCCAGAGTCAGGGATATGGAAGGACTATGTATCCTGATTTGAGACCAGCTCAAGCAAAAGTTATTAAGACCTAGCTTAGTTAATCAGCCATTCACACTTGCTCAAGTCCATAATTCCAGCTTCACAGGAGTGTATAGGAGGTATAGAAAGAGGATCAAAGACTAGAATAGCTAGATCAGGAATAACTAAAGCAGCAATTACTGGGAGTTTGGCTGGTACTGTATCTATATAAAAAGCACAAAGCCCTGAATTCAAATGCTAGTACCACTTCCCTCCAAAGAAGAAAGAAAAGAAATGAGAGAAAAAGAACAAAGAAGGAAATTGAGAGAAGGAGAGAGGGAGACAGAAAGAAAGAGAAAGGAAGGAAGAAAGAGAGGAAGGAAGGAAGAAAGGAAGAAAGAAAGAAAGAAGGGAGGGAGGAAGGAAGGAAGGAAGAAAGGAAGGAAGAGAGGAAGGGAGGGAGAGAGGGTCCAGCTTACATCAGTGTTCTAATAGGATTTGTGAGCATAGAAAATTTGTACATGAACCATCTACAAGGCAAGACTTACTATGTGATGGGCTTTAAAAGTATAGTTATCTTTCTCTGGTTGGTGCTAAGTAACAAAAGTTATGGAAGTCCCATAAGCAGATGTAGGCTCAATGGTAGAACATGCATGAGGGCCTAAGTTCCATTCCTAACACCACAAAAAATATGCAAGGTCTTGTTCACTAATCCAGTACTAAACAACAGCTCAGAGTGTTGCAAATATTTTTGTTTGGCTTTGTGGGTCTTCTGTTAGGTTGATTTGTATCTAAGTTCTACTATTATATACTGGTCATTCTACATTCATTTTAGCAGATGGCAAGGCCTTAGAGATTTCAGATTCAAAATAAATGCAGAACACAGAGAAAAATTAGTGAAGAACTTTCAATATTCCAACGGAATAAAACATCTTCTTTTCTAAACACATGTCCAGTTCTCAATTTATTACCACCAGAAATCTCCATAAGTCATTTAAGGGAAAAATCATTCATGCATACACAATTTATAAATGAAATGATGCAAAAATATTAAGTTGAAAAGCATTGAAGAAGTTAATCTTATGAAAAAATAGTCATTCACTTGTCTCAAATCTACTTAGCCACACTTTTCTTCACTGTTAAATGAGTCATTCCACAATGAAATAAAAGCAGTTTTAAAAATCAATAAAATTATTACTGCAGTATCAGATTAAACTCATTGTAACTTTAGAAATAATCCACAGGAAGTATCTTTTGTTTCCTCCATTCTTCCTTTCCTCCATCTGCTTTCCTCCTCTTAGATATCTTTTCTATTCTTTATTCACTTACCTTTGTTCCCTCCCTACTGCTCTTGTTTCTTTCCTTCCTTCCTTCTATCATAAAATGTATTTTCTCATATTTTGTGATTGTATAATCACACATTTTTGTGTTTGTGTGTGTATGTGTGTGTGTGAGAGAGAGAGAGGCAGAGAGAGAGAGAGAGAAAGAGAGAGAGTGTGTATTTGTTGTGGGACTTGAATTCTGGGCCTCTTGTCCTGCCTGTTAGCTTTTTTGCTATAGGCTAGCACTCTGCCCCATTGAGCCACAGGCCCATTTCCAGTTCTCTGGTGGTTAATTGACACCAACAGTCTCATCAACTTTCATGCCCAGGCTTTGAACCATGATTCTCAGATCTCAGCCTCCTGAATAGCTAGAATTACAGGAATGAACCTCTGGTACCTGGCTGTATTTGTTTCTTTCTTTGTTTGCTTGTTTGTTTTTGTTTTTGTGTTGTTTTTCTTGATCTGAGAAGGATGACTGTTTCAGGATAACTTACTTTTTGAGAGGTATTATCTGCTTAGGAAGAACCTCCTTCATTGACTTCTACCAAGTTTCTTACATCCTAGAGGACATTTCTCTGGCCTCACTGGCCTGCTTGGCCTGAGATGAGCCTCTCTTAAAAATGCTAAATAATTATTTTCAGTGGCAACCTCCTCCTGATGCGTTGCCATAACTTTATCTAATTATAATAAATTCTGCACTTTCACAAGTGATGTCATGGTTTGCTGAGAGAAGGAAAAAGTTTCCACAACATGTTTTATAGAATTTCTTTGAGTTCAAACAACTGATTAGTTTTCTGATGAATTTTCAAGTTGTGCATGTATATAGTCCTTAATAAGCACTAATGTCCTGACCTTGTTTAAGGAAAGCTTTCAGAAGTAAATTTATGGTAGGTACAAAATTACACTTAAAGTATTGGGAGCATTTTTAATGTTACTATCCTCAGAAAACAATAGAGAATTATTAGCCTTGCCCATACAACTACTTACATATTTATTCAAGGATATTAAATGGCTCACTTTCCAAAAAATAGCCACCTTATGGAAACTCCCAAATTTCCTCCCTCAAAATGGAGGATTCAAGGAGCAAAGCATTCTCCTAGATATATATGAACATAAAAAATTTCAGACCTTTGTCGAGAATGCAGTGTGTGTGTGTTTGTGTGTGTGTGTGTGTGTGTGTGTGTGTGTCATAGGGCTGGGTAGCTGCTATCCCTAATTTGTTTTCTGTTGTTTTATTTTCCTCAAAGTTAGTGTTTTTCCACTTGAGCCTCAGCTCAAGTTAGCCACACTAATTTTCCTGTCTGGGCGGATTTTGAACTTTGATCCTCAGATCTCAGTCTCCTGAGTAGCTAGGATTATCAGCATGAAATAGCAGCCCACTGGCATGCAGTTATTTTCAATAGAAAATATAATGCTAGTTCAGGTTGTTCCAAAATAGCATTGTCTAAATATGTTTGGTATCTTACAGCTTTACTACAAAATCTTATGCACCTCTTCCAGTGTGGAAGTATATTTCTAAAGCATAAATGTGTGGAGTGCACTTAATCCACAATCAAGCAGTAGTGAAGTATAATGTATTTCCTGTATTTCCTGATGTTGAGATTGATGAAAAAATAGAATTTTCTTTTTACACCTCAGTGCATTATTATGTCACACACTACCCCATACATTGTTAGAGAACTTTAAGAAATAAATAACTTGCTTTCCACTTTAGCTTGCAAAACAGTCCGCTTATCCCCATCCTTTCTTCCTGGCTGGCCTCTGCTCTTGACATAGCCATTACAGTGATATTTTTAAGACATCTTCAGAGATTTTAAATTATCTGAGGATACTTTGAAACTGTCAAGGGCTGAATTTTAGAGAAGCAAATATTAGATGTGGATTGGTATGCAAGTGACTTCACACAGAGCTATTCCCAATGGAGCTGACAAGACACCATGCCAGGAAGGAATTAGAGAAATGTGACAAAGATACAGAATCAAGCAAAAATGTGATCACAGGTGATCTCCTACCAAGGATAGCTTCAGCCTAACCTTGCTCTCACAGAGCAATTCTGAAAAGAAAGGGAATCTCAGCATTCCAAAGAGGCTGTACCAATTCATTCTCTAATTGCTCTCTGCAAGATCATCTATGTGCATTTTCAGATACTTCTCAAGAGTGTGGGCAAGTCAGACTCCAGCAACTTAGGAAAATTCTGAACAAGAACAACAACAACAACAAAAAGACTCACAGAAGACAAATACATTGAAGCTGAAATGCACACAAAAAAGTAGATTACACAGCCCACATAAATTGTTCAATGGTATTATCCCTTGCAGAATTCTACTTAGAAGAAAATTAGACTCCTTCCACATAACAAAAATTTAGTACTTATATCTGCAAAGTCATGTCTTAACATCTCTCATCTAAACCACAGCCATACTCAAAATCCTTTATGTTCTAATGAAGCAAATTTGATCCTCATGGTCTTTTTATCTTTGAGTGATTTCTCTTCCCACCCTTCATTGTCAATAGTTTGCTCCATAGTGTGATTCTAATTTGAGTTACAATGATTCCTTTTCAGAGGTCTTCTTTCATCTTCTGTTCCAAAGAAACTTCCATTCTCCTCAGAATCTTGATTAAATCAGTTTTTTATGTATTATTTAGTAGTATTTATGATTTGAAATTATTTTCTATTGTTTTATTACCTCCCTCTCCCTTTACTGTAATGTAAGCTTCATGTCTATCTTGTTCATCCTTTAGCCCTGCCCCATAGCATAGTGCCTGACCCATGGTAGATAATCAATATTTATCTAATGAGTAAGTGAAGGCTATACTTCCCCTGCTCTTTTCTAATTATCTATGCCAGTTTCACCTTAGATTCTTGAATCCTGTTATTAGAGTTGCTCCTAGGAAATAGAGGACATCCCATTAAGAATAAAATAAAGGAGTAAAGGAAGGAACTTCTGCAACAAGTAATGAAGTTGTTATATTAGCTATTAGAGAACAATGTCCTGTGGTCCAAACCTCCTGTTTGTAAATGTCAATTAATGAGTCTTTGGTGGATGACACTGAAGTACTTTGAAAAAAAGTTATTTCTTTTTGTATATGGTAAATTATACATGCAAATAAAAGGTGTAAAATGCATCCTGAGAACTCAAATTTATAAATTGTCATGCGTGTCAAAGTTTGACTCAAAGTGCCTTAGACATTCAGGGAGGAATATATCAAATTAAGTTTGTCTATAATCAGTGAGTATTATTTTCTAAGTTTCCATTTATGAATTCCTAGAAACCCCCTATCTCTTGGATATTTTGGGTTTAAAACAGTCCATTTAAATAATTTAGCCAAACAAAATTTAGAAATCCTACTGATTCTGAATGATCTACAAGATCCCCACAAATGATAGCAAAATGGTGTCATCTAGGTTAAATTTCTCAACCATAAAACTGAAAGTAAATTTTGTATCTGTGGTACCAAGAAGTCAAGAGCGAGACAAATTTTAGTCCAATCTTCAGAAAGGGCAGTTTTAGCAAAAATAGAATGTGGGGAAGGAGGGGGGAATGGAGGGATAGGATGGCAGAGGAGAAGCTGGAGGTTAAGAGAAACTTCTTTGAAAGGAAAGAAGGATGGCCAATAGATACATGAAGAAATGCTCAACCTCTCTAGCCATAAAAGAAATGCAAATCAAAACAACATTGAGATACCACCTCACCCCAGTTAGAATGGCTATAAATCAAGAACTCTAATAACAACAGATGCTGAAGGGGATGTGGACAGAAGGGAACTTTACTGCATTGTTGGTGGGAGTGTAAACTTGTTCAACCACTTTGGAAAGCAGTATGGAGGTTCTTCAAAGTACTCCACATAGAGCTCTCCTATGATCCAGCAATCCCACTTTTTGGCATTTATCTGAATGATTACAAACAAGACCATACTAAAGCTTCCAGCACAAGTATGTTGATTGCAGCATTATTTACAATAGCTAAGATATGGAACCAACCCAGATGCCCTCAGTAGATGATCAAATAGTAGATCAAGAAAATGTGGTATTTATACACAATGGAATTCTATGCCTCCATCAGAAAAAATGAAATTGCCCCATTTGTTAGGAAATGGAAAGATTTGGAAAAAAATTTGTTAAGTGAAGTAAGCCAACCCCAAAGAAACATAAGTCCCATGGTTTCCCTTCTTTGCAATAATTAGTATATGTCTGAGACAAATAGAAAAGGTCAGAGAAGTTGATTTTGGTGAAATGAACCACAGGATAAGTATTGAAACGTTTTTTCTTTCATGCAATTGTTTCTAACATCTTTATAAAATGATTTCGTTGTTGCTTTGTATGTCCCTCCCCCACTGTATAACTCCTGTTTTCACTGTATTTGATGTTGGTATAATTTATGGAGGGGAAGGGAAAAAACAAATCGTTTAAATAGGGATACAAGTGGACCCATTGCAACAATGAGATATACAAGTCGTTATGTCGAAAAATGAACTTTGCAACTTTGGCCTGAGGGAGGGGGATGGAAGGGGATGAGGGGAAGTGAGGGAGAGAGATGTAAAAGGAAGGGAAGGGGAAACAAAGGAGGCTACAATGCTTGATAAGAAATGTACTCATTATCTTGCCCATGTAATTGTAGCCCCTCTATATGTTATTTTCACAATAATAATAATAATAATAAAGAATGTGGGCTTTAATCCTTTCAAGAAAGCAAAGTTGACATCATGTAACAAGGTTTTGTTCAAAGTTAGAGCTCATATGAGGTGTTTATGTATATAGCCTTGGTATGTAGTAGGCTACAGCATCTACGTTGGTGTAAGCACTGTACTCTCTTGTGACCTTTGCACAATGGCATTTCTCAGAACACTGCCTCAGCCACTACTGATGACTGACCATAGTCTAAATAACCTGTTTCCTGTTTCTACTCTTTTTGTAGTTTTTGTTTCCTGCTTACCTTTTGTTTCCTTTTTCTACTCTTTTTCTACTTTTTCTGCTTATGAAGCCAATTTTTGCTCTGCTCACCCAAGTGTTCTCCCAAATCTTTAGATGCAATGCTCACGAACTCCTGAAAAAAGACCAAATTTGTTGAAATTTTGGCTTTTGAAAACATGAATGTCCATATACCAGTTTGAGTAATGTAAATGTAACTTCATGATTTAAGGACGCTTCAGTTATCTGTCTTTTAGGAAAAATTGTATAACTAAATACTCTAGATATTTATGTCCGCATCTACCTTGGAGTGAGATGAATTCTTTCAGAAGAAAAATGTGTCTTTTACACACATCTGGCCAGGGGATGAGCTTGATCATTGTGATGTTCTTTCCCTTCAGCCCACGTTTAAGGCTGTAGCATATGTTCTTGCTGCATTCTCATGGGAAAATAACATCATTCAAAGACTTATTTTTCTCTCTAATTTGGTTTGGTCTATATCCTAAGATTTTCTTTTATTTTTTTCTTATTTTTATAGCTAGAATGTATTTCAAATCTGGAACATAATGTTTCTTTTGACTTCTTATTCTGTTAAGTAAAAATCATCTCATTTCCATTCCTACAAATTCCATTTTAAGAATCTTTTTTTTTTCTTTTTTGTCTGTTGTGGGGCTTGAACTCTGGGCCTGAACACTGTTCCTCAGCTCTTCAGCTCAGGGCAAGCACTCTACCACTTGAACCACAGAGCCATTTCTGGTTTTCTAGTGGTTTATTGGAGATGAGTCTCATGGACTTTCCTGTCCCCGGTGGCTTTGAACCGTGAACCTCAGATCTCAGCCTCTTGAGTAACTAGGATTACAGGCATGAGCCACCAGCACTAAGAGCATTTTAAGAATCTTAAACTATTAAGAATTAATATTTGGGTCCTATAGTTGCCAATGTTGTTTTTTAACCTGTAACCATGATTGTGAGATATAATTTATTCAAATATTCTCTAATCAAGTAGAAATTATTCAAAAGACTCCACATAGAACTCCCCTAGGACCTAGCATTGGCATTTACCCAAATGATCACAAAGAAGACCATACTAGAGCTACCAGCACAACTATGTTTATTGCAGCATTATTTACCATAGCTAAGATATGGAACCAACCCAGATGCCCCTCAGTAGATGAATGGATCAAGAAAATGTGGTATATATACACAATGGAATTCTATGCCTCCATCAGAAAGAATGACATTGCCCCATTTGTTAGGAAATGGAAAGACTTGGAAAAAATAAAATTAAGTGAAGTAAGCCAGGCCCAAAGAAACATAGGTCCCATGGTTGCCTTCTTTGCAATAACTAGTATATATCTGAAACAAACAGAAAAAGTCAGATAAGATGATGTTAAGCAAAATGAACCCCAAGATAAGAACACAAATGGTTTTTTCTTTCTTGCTGTTGTTTCTAATGTATTTATAAGGTACCATGTGATTTTTTTGTTGCTTTGTATGTCCCTCCCCCACAGTATAACCCCTGTTTTCACTGTATTTGATATTGGTATAATTTGGGGAGGGGAAAGTAATAAAGAAATTATTTATTTATTTTTCTGGGTCTCGTCGTGGGGCCAATCTCTGGGCCTGGGCGCTGTCCCTCAGCTCTTCAGCTCAAGGCTAGCACTCTACCACTTGAGCCATAGCGCCACTTCCGGCTTTTTTCTTTTTGCTTATGTGGTGCTGGGGAATCGAACCCAGGGCCTTAGGTATGCAAGGCAAGCTCTCTACCACCGAGCCACCTTCCCAGCCCTAAACAAATTCTTTAAATAGAAATACAGGTTACTCCATTGCAACAATGAGATGTTCAATATGCTATGTTGAAAAATAAACTTTACAATTTAGGCGGGGAGGGGAGAGAGAGGGAGTGTAGTTGTAAAGATGGGAGGGAAGGGAAGGGAGGGAAAAACAAAGGAGGAGGCAACAATTCTTGGTAAGAAATGTATTCATTACCTTCCTCTTGTAATTGTAACCCCTCAGTAAAGTATTTTCACAATAAAAAACTTATTAAAAAAGAAATTATTTTATTATTATGTAACTAGCTACAGTGTTTTAGGATATTTTCAACAATACAAACTAGACCATCAAAAGTTCTTGTGTTTCTTTTTATTGATGCCACCTTCACACCAATGTTCATTACTAATAGCTTAGGAAATGAAAGAAGCCAGAAAGGCAACTATTAAACACTAACGGGTCTTTACTAGGTTGAGTTTTTACTTGTACACAGGTGGAGGGAGGTGCACTTCTGAGAAGCATACTAAAATGAGATTGAATATGGAAGAGAAAGTAAAGAATCTATAAGTAGTACCATTATTATCTCATAAACAAAACTCGACATGCTAAAAATAAACATGTTAAAAAAATCAAGGGCTGGGAAGGTGGCTCAGTGGTAGAATGCTTGCTTAGCATGCAGTAGTCCCTGGGTTTGATTCCTCAGCACCACAGAAGCAGAAAAAGCTGAAAGTGATGCTGTGGCTCAAGTGGTAAAAAACTACTTTTGAGCTCAAGATTTCAGGGACACCACCCAGGCCGAGTTCAGGACCCATGACCAACAACAACAAAAATTGAAATTCCAAAATATAAGAAACAAATGATTCACCAAACATTAGTGGTTTACACCTTTAATCCTAGACAGTCAGGAGATTAGGGTCTGAAGAATGTGGTTGAAAGCCAGATCAGACAGAAAAATCCTGGAGGCTTTTCATCTCCAATTAACTAAAAAGGAAAAAAAATTAAAAGAAGCCTAAAGTAGAGCTGTGTTTCAAGTGGAAAAGCATTAGCTTTGAGCAAAAAAGCTTATAGACAGTCTCTTGAATTCAAGTCCTAGGACTGGCACACATCCACACAAATATACACACCAAATAAAATTAGGGAAATAAGCAACTCTCTAGTGCATAATATGAAGCAATAGTGAAACAAACTGGATAATCTCAGCAAATGGTCCTTCATGTATTAAAATAGGAAGGATCTAAGAAGTGAGCTATAATACAAATAATCATTTGATCCAGCCTAAAGATATAGGAGAGTGGTTCTCTGCAAGCATTCACACATCTAGGACACTTTAAAAAATAATTAAAGCTTCTGTCCTGGCTCAGATCTATTAAATTTTAAACTCTATGGGACGAGATTATTTTTAAAGAACTCCCCTATGATTCCCCTGTGCAGTTGGAGTTCAAAGCCACCTCTCAAGAGAAAGATTCTGCTTCACATAATGATATGAATTTCAGTGTTACACAAGATGCAACCCATCAAAAGGTCAGTAAACACAGTGTCTAGAGACAATTGTGATGAAGGCATCATTTGATGGTAGGCCCTGAGTGGAACAACTTTGGGCAGGTTAAGAATTCTTTCAATTTAGAAATCTTCTGAAGGTGGTTCTACAGGACAAACAATTTTGGGGACTGGTGAAAGGTTTTCCTAGGAGGAAAGTTTTGTTGGCGTAAGCAATCTGACCACAAGAAGCAATAACAGCTTCCAATAGGCAAGGAAAGAAAATAAGACCGTGTAAAAGTTCTGTCACCAGGAGCTGTCTTATGCCACTGACTGCATTAGGAAAACAGAGATGTGGAGAGTCAGGAAAAATGAAAATTTAGTATCTTGAACTCCTAGAAATTAAAATTGGGATCCTTGAATTAATTATTAAACCATTTCATCCATACAATGTCATTCTCTGAGAATAGGATATGCAGAAATGGCCTTACACATTACAAAACAAATTATATTTTAGGAAATGATGAAAAAAAGAAAAAACATTAGAAAAATGAGCACATTGAAATGTTCTTTTATGATGCGATCTTTTTTTCCAATTTTCACGACTTGCTTAGGAAACAACCCAGTACTGTGGCTATCCTATAAATTCTTAGCTCATACTTTTCTGCTTCCCACAACTTTGTCAATAACCATAGAAGAAACTTAATGTGCTGAAGGCCAGAATTTCATCTATCCTACTGTTACAAAAACACTCTTCTCCCCTAGTCAGTGGAACTATTCCATACAATGTGGAACCAGCAGAATAAACACACCTTGCCTTTACCAACTTTACTTTTCTTCCTTGTTTGTTTTTAAATTTTAAAATTCAGTAAAAATCCCTACAGTAATGCCATATAGACAATATAAAAATGTAGATTTTATATTAGGTTGTGTCACCTTGTGTGGTAATTGTGCAGACCCTGATCTGGGCAAGAAATCTAATAGCCTTTGAGCTCCAAAATCCATCTCAGCCTGCCTGCAATTTGGTGCCACCTGGTGGCAGTTATTTCCTCAGATTATATAAGAAATGAGAGTGATTGGTCTTCTAAGAGCCTGGAACTTCTGGGATACAAACAGTGCTTCCAAAAATCCACCTAGGTTTAGACTCATTTTATTAGAGTCAATGATCAGGAAGCCATGAAAATAATAGAAACATGGGGAACTTCTCAATATCTATCTATCTATCTGCTAATTATCTACTTGGCCTGATCTTCCCTTCAGAGGAAAGACTGCATTCATTTGGAAAACAGTTTGGGCTTGGGCTAGGAACTAATCAATATTCCATCATGTACAAACTTGAACTATCTCTGGGCGCACCTCACAAAGTTTTCTCTGTGTTATTTTTTTCTGGTCCAAGGCTTTTTATACTTTTGCATTTTAGCATCTTTTCCCAAGACCTTTGTCAAACTTATGCCAAGAAATCCCAGCAGCCTCTTGACCTATTTCTTGGAGCCTTCAGATTTCAGGTAATAAATGCTCTTCATAAGTACTTCCCATTCTGTTCTTTTGCCTTGTTTTTGCTCCTCTAGAGCATGCTCAACACATATTTGTGGGTTGCACAATTTGAAAATCCTGTCATGAATAATACTAGATCATTTTGTGAGTTGAATATACAAGCAGATGTTGATGAGTTTTGTTTAGTGAGCAACTCATTTGCTTATATCTAGACATCTTACAGTAATCTGCAAAGTAGTGACAATAATTCAAAATTTGGAAGGACAAGTTTACTAAGGATTCTCCAATGATTATTTTTCATTTATTTTAAATCTCAAAAAAGTACTAAAAATTATTTATTTCCCTGGTGGAAAAATTAATCTAATTATTTCATTAAAAGTGAATTTGTTCCTAGAAGAATAAAACAAATATTGTAAAGTCCTTTAAGAGTTTCTATAATGTGAATTTAAGTAGAAACCTATATATACAGAAACCTCATAAAAGCTTACTTAACCTATGTGAAAATTATTTATTGGTATACATTTACCTCATTTTTAAAATTTTTACAACTTTTTACTAGCATAAATTAATTGTACAAGGAGATTGCTTTGCAGCATATAATATACATGTATTTTGCATACTTTGATCAGATTCATTCCTCCATCCCCTTTTAATGGATTTTGGTGTCTCACTTCATTAAAAAGAACCTAAGTTACATTCTCAATTTTGATTATTGTCACCTTTCTCTGGTAAAGAAAAAGAGTAGTGGTTTATTTTAATGAAATAAAGTATTTCAGGTAAATGTCATAACCAGTAATCTTTTTTTTTTGTTAGATTTATAATGACTTTTTTGTTAATTTTTCACACATTTTCAGCATTAAGTGTTTTGAATGTTTGAAGAGTATTATACATGAACAGTCAGGGATATAACATCCTTGTATTGCAACAGAAATTACACTTATAAAATATACCATTAATACCATTGCTGTCAATCTAAAATTTCACACACTAGACAAAGCAAAGGGGTCACAGAAATCAGTTGAAACAGGAAAACATAAAATCAGCATAACTGTATAAGAAAAAGGATATTTCTTTTTCCATCTCAGTTACCCTGGTTACTCACAGTATAATCAAATATGAAGAAGTTAGTATGTGAAAAAGGAAGGTTAAAGCAAGAGAACCTAAGTATTTCCTGCACTATAGATATAAGAAACAAAGTTAAAATGGGCAGAAAATAAGTCACTCAAGTGGCAGGCCGAGAAGAGAGCCAAATGAGTGAAGTGTGCAGTTGTGGCACAAGTAGAACCCTCGACTTGAACAAAAAATCTCAGGGACAGCACTCAGGCCCCAGGACTGGCATACACACACACACACACACACACACACACACACACACAATCAGATTTAGGAAGGTGAAGTCTCTAAAATACATTCAGATCTTATAAGGATTCCCTACTTCCCTGTTGCCATCTTTTATAAAACAGAGCAATTACTAGGAAATGGAAAGATTTGGAAAAATTATATTAAGTGAAGTAAGCCAGGCCCAAAGAAACATAGGTCCCATGGTTTCCATTATTTGCAATTACTAGTATATGACTGAGACAAGCAGAAAAGGTCAGATAAGTTGATGTTAGGCAAAATGAACTCCTAGGCTTAGGTTTTGTGTTGTTCTTGGATGCATGTCTGTTATTTGATGAAGGGACCTCATGAAAACTACCCCTAGTACCTTTGTAGATTTTCTATATATTAATCATTTACTTTTCATATTAAGGAAGTTAATTAGAGGAAAGTAAATGGAGCTTACTTCTACGATTTCTACATCCTATGGTTCCTGTAGGTCAAATGTTACCAAATAATCAAAATATGTTTACAGTGTTTTCTTTCCTTAGAGTTTAAATCAGTTTTCTATAGCTATGTAAGAAATGAATACAAACACATAGAGTCATGGAATAGCATATGTTAATTGCTTTACAGTTTCTGTGGCTCAAAAGTCAAATAGGAATGTGGTCTAGGTGTGATTGTGTTTTTGTTTTCAAAAAGCAGGAAATGAAGTTGCCAGCTCTAACTATATTTTAATTCGAGGCACAAAGTCATCTTCCAGTCTTAATTGCTGTTGATAGAATTCAAGGATTTTTGTTTTGTGTGTGTGTGTGTGTGTGTGTGTGTGTGTGTGTGTGTGTGTGTGTGTGTGATTAAAGGCCTGAAGTTTCTCTTTTCCTCCAGATGTAGACCAGGAACCATTTTAAGTCATAGAGGCCACTCTATTTCTTGTCATGCAGTTCTTCAACAGGTAACTCAAAACAGGATTTTTCTTTGGCAAGGTCAGCTGAATTCTTCTTACCTCAAATCTTCCTGACCTTTATTCAATGCCTCATTTGATTAAAATAGTCCAACCTGGATAATCTCTCCTTTGATTAACTCAGAGTCACTGATTGGGAACCTTAATTACATCTTTGAAATCTCTTCTGCCATAATGTAATGCAATCATAGGAAGGATAGCTCATCTCATGACAAGTCATCTCAAATGAAGAAGGTGTTATATGAGTCAGATAAGCCAGCATGCCAGGATTTCTGCCCATTACAGCCATAATCTGAATTGTTTGAATTAACTTAGAGGAGAGTTCTTAAACCTTGCACACTCTCAAAAAGTTAAGAACAAAACTTTAGCTTCTATATGAACTAAGAAGTTGCAAGAGACAATGGCCATATAGTTTAATGGACTACACCAGTCACAAATGGTCATTTCCTCTGCATACATAAAGAGAATTTTTAGCATTGTACTGAACTGTCCAAATAGCTGCAGATGTTTCAGTAAAAATCTGGATAGACATCTGGCCATGTACATCTTTAAAAAAAATATGAGACTGCCTATTTTAGCCCATGTAGAGTAACAATTGGAAGTCATTATTTCCCATTTCACAAGAAAAATCTGAAGAAAATTGAAAATCAATGAAATTTTTCACTTATCAAAAAATTAATATTTCTTTAAAAAAGAGAAGTCACCCCCAAAGCTGGAGAAACAAAAATGCAATATTATTGAGGTCTGTTTAATGAACAAACACTACTAGAACCACAAAACTGATTGAAAGACTAAAGTAATAACATAATAGTTGTATGCCAAATATAGACAGGAACTTGAATGAGACCTTTTGGAAATTGTAGGCTTAGGGCACTTGTTAGACTCTCATAGGGGTTTTGATTCTTGGGCTTTTCTCAAGGGTCTCAGAGTGAAGAGTCATGAAAAATCTTCATGCAGCTCCCGCAGAAGAAGGAAGAATATCTATGAAAATTGCACAGAGCCCTTGCCCAAACAAAGACCTCCCAGAGAAAGCCTTGAGCAGATCCTTGGTCTTGCTGTGGAGAGGGAATTCCTCCCCTCCAGTACTTGATATTCTGCCTAGCCCAAAGAAGGCAGAACATCCTTTAAGGAAGAAATATAATTTATAATGGAGAAACACATATGTTTACAGCCAAGAGACCCAAACTTACTAAAAGTTGAGGTCAAACTTGAAGCTTACATAACAACTATTTTAAAAGCAACATTTTATTGAGTGCTTGCAAACCAAAATTTTAACTAAAGTTTTTTTAAATAAGTTTTTATTGTGAAAATATTGTAGACAGGGATAACAGTTACATAAGCAAGGTAATGAGTACATTTATCTTTTGGGGAAAAGGGTAAACAAATGAAGCAGAGAAGAGCAGGAGAATGCAGTCAAGAATCCAATGTACCTCCTAGAGAATTAAGAGGAGTGAAGGAAGGGGTCAGTAGAGAAGAAAAGAGTGAGATTATTGAAATAGGTTACATTGATCAAGATGCATTATATTAATAAACCGCTTTGTTGTATAGTAACTCATTAGTACAACTACTTAAAGATAACAGAAAAAATAGCACGAAATGTCATTTGCAATAGATATGAAAATCATCAAATCACATGCAGTAAGTCAAGTTCATAATGACAAAGGTCACATGTCTTCTCTCATATATGGATACTAGAACTAAAATAATATATATATATTATACATAAGCATATATAGTATTATATGGATGAATGATAGATGGATATCACATCTGATTAAATATAATACCATGTGTTTATGAAAGAAATAATTTAATGAAGTCCCTTTGAACACTTAAAATGCACTTCAACAAAAAAAAATAGGATGTAAAATGTCTGGAGTATAGACCATAATGGGAGGAAGAGTGTGAACAGAGAGAGTGAATGAATTAAATGCTGTTAAGGTACCTTATACATATGTGTGGATAAGGAACAATGAGGCTTGTTGAGATTGTTCTGGAAAAGGAGGATAGGGGATAAGGGAGCACGTGTTCAAGATATATTGAATGCATATATGACCATTTCAAAATGAAACATCATGGTCCAACTAACTGGAGGTATTAAAAAATTAAAAATGCAAGCCCCATTTTAAGATACTAGCCAAATACAAATGTACCTTTCCACGTGCAAAGAGTGTACAAAAATTTTGAGCATATGATAGTTTATAAAAAGAGATTGTTGTGAATCAGAAAGTTGTTTATTAAAATCATGTCTAAGGGAGAATATTTTTAATAAAATTTTTATGAAATTTACCATATAGAGAGATTACAAGTACATGAGCAAGGTAATGAGTACATTTCTTATCAATCATTGTTGCCTCCTCCTTTGTTTTTCCCCTACCATCCCTGCCCTCTCCATTTGCAATAACTAGTATATGTCTGAGACAAGCAGAAAAGTCAGATAAGATGATGTTAGGCGAAATGAACCCAAAGATAAAGACAAAAGTGGGTTTTTTCTTTTTTGCTATTGTTTCTGACATATTTATAGGGTGATTTTTTTGTTGCTTTGTATGTCCCTCACCCACAGTATAATCCTTGTTTTCACTGTATTTGATGTTGGAAGAATATCTTTTAATAAAAGGTTCTAGTTGCCAGAGATGGCAGATTAGCAAGTTCCAATTCTCATGGGTGCTTTTCTGACATAGTTTTGTGCATATGTCTAAAAAGTATCATAACAGTACCATTTGAAATTATCTTGACATCATTGTAGACACCATTGAAAAGTATCTTCTTTGGATTTTGTGAATGATAGAACAGAGCTTCTGGTTTCTCAGTACCTTTCTCTAAGATTCCTCTATATTTGCTTTAGTATGATAGTGCTAGCAGCTACAAGCTATTTAAAAGCATCAACCTAAAGAACATGATCCTTTTAAAAATAGCCTGTGGTAGCCCAAACTAATTTATATTTTACAAGCTACTAATTCCTTAGTGTGTTGCACTTTTGTTAATCTAATAACACGAATAATGGGTTAGAAAGAATTTAGGACACTTATTTAAGGATAAGAATTGTATATATTTCTGAACTTTCCCTCGTTCTACTTTCTCATCACACTGATCCATTTTATCAATTTTCTTTGATGGACATTGATAAAAGTATGCAGAGTTCCCAACAAAAAGGATATGACAAAGCTAGGTGAGACATAGAAGATAATTTGTGCTATAACATGTAGATTGTGAGGTAATATTCAGAAATATATTCATTAAACACATTTATTTAACCTCAGTTATATATAGTGAAGTATGAAAAAAATGAATATATTAACTTGAGCAAGGGAGGAAGCTGAAGAAAAGATAACACCTAAAGTAGGTTGTTCTGAAAGCATGCAGAAGATAACAATAACATTATTCCTAATGGATGGTTTACATACTCAGTTCGCCTCCTTACATTCAGTCACACAGCCAGTGAGATTTTTCCATTTTCTTGAAGTATCTTTGAAAGTTGACATTGAACGTGTAACCCCACAGAAGAGAAAATGATCATGAAGCCTAAAGAAGCTTTCCTAGACCAAGCCAGGCAGTGGCACCACTTACGCTCATCTTCCCTTGCCTGCAGCTTAGTCACAGGGCTGTACTTAACAGAATAGCCATCTACGATTCGTACTGCAGCATCCTGTCGCTACTGGGTTGCTATATATCTTATAGGAAACTATGCTAGCTTATTATATGCAAATTTTTCCTAAGTGGCTTGTGTATTAACTTGCTTACTAAAGTACTTTAAGTAGATGCCTTCTTAGTTTTCTTACCTTATATAAAAGGAGACAACTGTAATTAAGTCACACAAAAAAGAAAGAAAGAGAGAAAAAAGTAAATAATAATAATAATAAAGGACCAAAAGGTCAACAGCAAGATCAACAGAAAGCCCATGCATTGGGAGACCTTCACTAGCAATACAACAGACAAGGGTCTTATTTCTAAAACATACCTAGAACTCAAAAAAATTAAATCCCCCAACAACAAATCCTCAAAGAAACAACTGCCCAATAAATAAGTGGGCTAAAGAGTTACAGAGAAACTTCTCTGAAGAAGAAAGAAGGATGGCCAATAGACACATGAAGAGATGCTCAACCTCCCTAGCCATAAAAGAAATGCAAATCAAAACAACATTGAGATACCACCTTACTCCAGTTAGAATGGCTATAATCAAGAACTCTAATAACAACAGATGCTGGAAGGGATGTGCACAGAAGGGAACCTTATTGCATTTTTGGTGGGAGTGTAAACTTGTTCAACCATTTTGGAAAGCAGTATGGAGGTTCCTCAAAAGACTCCACATAGAGCTCCCCTATGACCCAGCAATCCCACTTTTAGGCAATTACCCAAATAAGACCATACTAAAGCTACCAGCACGACTATGTTTATTGCAGCATTATTTACTATAGCTAAGATATGGAACCAACCCAGATGCCTCTCAGTAGATGAATGGATCAAGAAAATGTGGTATATATACACAATGGAAATCTATGCCTCCATGAGAAAAAATGACATTGACCATTTGTTAGGCAATGGAAAGGCTTGGAAAAATTCTATTAAGTGAAGTAAGCCAGGCCCATAGAAACATAGGTCCCATGGTTTCACTTATTTGCAATATCTAGTGTATGTCTGAATCAAGCAGAAAAGGTCAGATAAGGTGATGTTAGGGAAATGAACCCTAAGATACGTATTCAAATTTTTTTCTTTCATGTGATTGTTTCTAACACATTTATAAGATTATTTCTTTGTTGCTTTGTATGTCCCTCCCCCACAGTATAACCCCTGCTTTCACTGTATTTGATGTCGGTATAATTTGTGGAGGGGAAGGGGAAAAACAAATCATTTAAGTAGGGATACAGGTGGTCGTTATGTCGAAGAACAAACTTTACAACTTTGGTGGGGGGGCATGAGGAGGGGAGGAAGGGGGGTAATGGGGGGACAGATGGGAAGGAATGGGAAGGGGAAACAAAGGAGAAGGCAACAATGCTTGATAAGAAATGTACTCATTATCTTGCTCATGTAATTGTAATCCCTCTGTACAGTATTTTCACAATTTAAAAAAAAAGGAGACAAAAATAGGTCCATAGCAATGGTGAACACATGTAACCCCTATCCTCAAGAGGTGGTAACACCAAGGTAGAGAGAGCTTCAATTTCTGAATGCAACACTCACTGTAAAAGCCACATATTCAGGAAGTCTGAATTTGATTGTAGTAAAGCGTCTATGCTGTAAGCCTCTAAAGTACTACTTAGAGGAAAGAAAACTCATAAAATAAGTATCCTACTGGTATTTTAATTAATTCAAAGTTCTAGGGCTTAATGTAGAAAGGTTAATATTTACACTGCAATTTCAACATGTACAAAATAGACAAATGTTTTACTGACAGTATTTGAGAAACAGAGATCTATCTGCAAAATGTTTTCAAGGCACTTTGACAAGGGTGTTGTGGAATGTATTATGGTCCTGTATTAAAATTCTAACCATTAACATATTGTGTAAAAATATGAGACACAAAACAATTTTTGTTCATTTTTTATTGTTTTTATAATTTTCAATCAAGAGTTGAAACTATACAATACATATGAAGTCAGTTTGCCTACTCTTTATTTAAAACACTGCCTGCAGCTGCTGACTGACAGGCCAGACAGCCTGGAGACAGCATATTGAAAGCTGGTCTCTAAGTAAATCAATGGATTCGTGCCTTGAAACCAGTTCAAAAAACATTTTTACCAATCCATTGAAGAATACTGAAGGTAAAAATGTAATGGAAAGGCCTTCTGTGAGTGGGGTCATCCATTTTCCTACTTTGTTTTTACTTTCTAATACAAAAGTTAACCAATATGTCTTCACAGGTCATCCTTTTTTTAGTCTTCTTTCAGATTTATGTTCTATTCTGTGTGGTACCCTCTACAAAGAAAAGTACTTATTGATTTCACTTTGAGCAGCCAACTGCAAACTTGGAGTTTCTTGGCTCAATCAACCAAACCTGAAATATTTTACAAAGTATTAACTCTAAAAGACTTTAGGGGAAATTTTCTTTAAAAATCTTAACTGTGTTAATTGAAAGAAATATATCTAAAGTTTCAGAGATATAACATATATTAGTACTATTTGTGGATATTTTAAGAACACAAATGACTATTTTTCATCCTTTAAGTTCCCAACCATTAACAATTCTGCCAAAATACTTTATATCAATTATATTGAAATTACCATTATATCAAAAATGCTTTAGCTTTCATCAGTTGTTTGCCCATTTCTAAGTGTGTGAGCAACATAAGTTAGTTATATTTTTGGGGATGACATCTGCTCGCTTATGTTAGAAAAAATCCCACTAAATGATCGAGAGATTCATAGGGATTTGATTATGGCTGTTCATATAGATAGCCAAACTCAGAATAGAAGTTGAAAGAATGAGAATTAGTAGTGAAATCTAACTTTGAGTCACTTCTTTAGTTATCTCTTCAACATGTACCATGTTCCTAACATAAACACTCAGAAAACAAAAATGAACAAAATTAACAGAAGGGCTAGAAAATTAAATGCAATAATCATGAGAAAGGAATGAAGTAAAACTGAGAAAGTAGAGGATGGTAGCATTGTCATAATAGCTTATGTTCCATGATACAGATGTTCATGGTATGACAAATTCTATTTCACAAGCCAATACACTTCCTTTTTAAGTGCTAGGGGTTAAATCTTCTGTCACTTTCATTCAAAGACATCTCAATGAGCACTGAGACTTAAATTCTTAATTCATTCCTCCTATAAAAATTAACCCTTTAATTTGACCAGAACAATAATCCTACTGTTGTTAAGTTTTCATGTTCTAACATGTCATACTCTTACTGCTACATGGTAATTTTAATGCAATTTCATCATTCCAAGAGATGTATTGAAAAATGTAGAGATTGTACCATTTTATGCTCAGAGAAACACAGGATGGGGTACTAAAATGTACTAGTATTATGTTCCTAGTGACTACAACATAATCAGAAAACATAATAGTAGGGAAAAGAACTGGTATATATAAACATAGTGACTTCTGATTGTCAACACATCTACTTTATATTTATCAAGATATAATTCTATTATTTACCATAAACATGGTTCATTTGTCTCATTACTTGAACTACAATATAAGTTTGTACATGTGATTTTAAAGCTTTTGACACCATAACTGTATTATTTAAGACAAATATCTTAGTGTAGTGAACATTTCTTCAACTAAAAAAATATAGGAAGGTGTTTCCTAATCATGATGATACTACCCCTTTTATTTTTCATTAAGGCTCTTTGCTTTCAATTGTGTTATCTTGACTTCCAGCATGTGAAGCAAACATTTTCTAACTAAAAATGGTAAATTGTTTGATTCAAGTATGAAAATTACTAATGCTCACCATTGAAAATTAGAAAAAGTAACTATGTCTAAGAAGATATCACAATTTTCTGATATTTTTGTTCATTTCCTTCTAGGAAATTACTTTGGTAGATATATGATAGATGGATAGACACGGACGTACATCCATCCATACATACATATGTACATACACAATTTTAATAATATTTCTTGTTTCATTATCATAAGTTTTTATGTTTTGAGTATCTTTTCATTAAGTACAGTAAGAAAGTATGACTTTCATACCACTATGACAGTAACAACTTATATAAAAGATGGTAACACATTGTTATGGTACAGGTAGTGGTGCTTGCACTCAGGGTCTAAATTGTTTAACTCATAGTTACCAGCCTACCACTTACCCTAGGCTTTTGTTTCTGGCTTTTTTCTGGTTATTTGGAGCTAAAAGTCTCTCAGATTTGTCTCTGAACACTGGCTTCCAATCAAGATCCTCAGATATCAGCCTCCTGAATAGTTAGGATAACAAGCATGAATCTTCATCACCCAATGTAATCATACCACTACTGGAGTAAACATTCTTTTATGTAAAGTTAGATTAGTTCTAGTTTACATCATATTAAACAAAACTAAAATGTACCATATTTGTATCATAATATGGTACATATATATCATTTTATTTTCTGAATTTCTAGCTATTTAAAAACAAGATGCTTCAAAACTTATTTTATAAAAACATGAAACAATATTTTACTTTAAGTTTATGTGTTGATTTCCATATGAAAATAAATAACTGCATTTTGAATTTCATTTTCTATTTTTCCAGTGACATGCTTCATTGTTTTGTTTGTGCTCTCTGTATAAATTAAACCTTTATTTTTTTTTGGGGGGGGGGCCTGTCGTGGGGCCTGAACGCTGGGCCTGGGCGCTGTCCCTCAGCTCTTCAGCTCAAAGCTAGTGCTCTACCACTTGAGCCACAGCACCACTTCCGGCTTTTTTCTTTTTGCTTATGTGGTGCTGAGGAATCGAACCCAGGGCCTCATGCATGCAAGGCAAGTGCCTCTATCACTGAGCCACCTTTCCATCCCCAAATTAACACTTTTGTAGTTAAGTTTTTTATTGTGAAAATACTGTACAGAGGAGTTATAATTACATGAGCAAGCTAATGAGTACATTTCTTATCCAGCAGTGTTGCTTCCTCCTTTGTTTCTCCCCTACCATCCCTTCCCTCCCAGCTACACCCCTCCATCCCTCACCCCCTCCTTGGTCTAAATTGTAAAGTTCGTTTTTGTTGTTGTTGTTGTTTTATTGTGAAACTACCATACAGAGGAGTTAGAATTACATGGGCAAGATAATGAGTACATTTCTTATCAAGCATTGTTGCCTCTTCCTTTGTTTCCCCTTCCCATTCCTTCCCATCTCCCATCCAACCCCGCCCATCTCCCATCCCCCCCGCCCAAAGTTGTAAAGTTCGTTTTTCAACATAACGACTAGTACACCTTGTTGTTGCAATGGGTCAATCTGTATCCCTATTTAAAGAATTTATTTATTATCTTCCCCTTCCCAAATTATACCAATATCAAATACAGTGAAAACAGGGGTTATATTGTGGGGGAGGAACACAAAAAGCAACAAAAAATCACATGGTACCTTATAAATACGTTAGAAACAATAGCAAGGAAGACAAAAAAAATCACTTTCTGCTTGTCTCAGACATATACTAGTTATTGCAAATAAGGGAAACCGTGGGACCTATGTTTCCTTGCGCCTGGCTAACTTCACTTAATATGATTTTTACAAATTCTTTCTATTTCCTAACAAATGAGGCAATGTCATTCTTTCTGATGGAGGTATAGAATTCCATTGTGTATATATAACACATTTTCTTGATCCATTTATCTACTGAGGGGTATCTTGGTTTTTTTTTTCCATATCTTATCTATGGCAAATAATGAAGCAATAAACAGTTGTGCTGGTAGTTTTAGTATGGTCTTGCTTGTGATCATTTGGGTAAATGCCCAAAAGTGGGATTGCTGGGTCATAGGGGAGCTCTATGTGGTGTCTTTTGAGGAACCTCCATATTACTTTCCAAAGAGGTTGAATAAGTTTACCCTTCTATCTCATTCTAATTGCAAAGATTTCTCCTAATGTCTTATTTGCAATATGACCTAATAGATTTTAAAGTTTATATGCTATATATAGACAGACATCACTTTTTGGCATATTGAACTATTTGTTCAGAAAAAAATCCATTCTTACTTTTTAATAATTTCCAAGTTTTTCAGTGCTGTGAATGGAACACAGGTCCTTGCACTTTCTTAGGATGTGTACAACAGTTGTTATATCTGTAATTTATACATAATATTTAGATCTTCCAAAATTCTTTTAGCTATGTTATAATATTTTAAAAGTATAGTTTGTTGATTAATGGTGAGTTCCTTTTGCATTACAATGTAGAAAAACTTGTTTTTATTTTTTTAATTTAAATAACTATTACTTTAGTCTTTATTCTTTAATTTGTATTTTTCTCACTTATACTGATATAGTTATCACATCAAACACTGAAAGAGAATAACATTTTTCTTTAACTTTTTTCTTTGTTAACTTTTTCTTTGTTCTGTATTCATTAACTTGTATTTTTCTCACTGATACTGATATATTCATCATATCAAACACTCAAAGTGAATAACAGTTTCTTGCAATTATTGTGGGATATTTTAAGTATATTTACAGATTTTTTCTCATTACTAATTGTCTAACAATGTTTAGGCTAATATATAAACAAATACCTATCTCTTTTTTCTTTTTTTTCTTTTTTTTTTGTCCATGGTGTGGCTTGAACTCTGGGTTTGGGTACTACCTTCAGCTCTTCAGTTCAAGGCTAGCACTCTACCGCTTGAGCCACAGCACCACTTCTGATTTTCTAGTGGTTTATTGGAGATAAGAGTCTCATGGACTTTCTGCCTGAGCTGGCTTTGAACCATGATACTCAGATCTCAGCCTCCTGAGTAAGTAGGATTACAGGCATGAGTCACCAGCATACCTATTTCTATGTATATTTAATCCTGATAAGTGTGCTTTAAAAGTTGTATAAAAGCCTCTTAGTATGCTCATTGGAATTTATTTAAATCTACTTGATAAAAAATTAAAAAATAATTATTCAAAATCTTCATCTTTATTCATTGTAACTTTGTGATCTTTATTCCTATATATACATGCATTAAATCTTAAGTATACAGTAATACAGATATTTCTTTTCATTTTGTACATGAAATTTGTTGGATCAAGGAATTGGAGAAGTGAAAATTAAGGCCCAGTCATGCATCATTGACTCAAGTACTTTTATATACCTTCCTTGAAACTATCCTTGCTTTCTCATTTGTTATTTGTCAAAAGGCAGAATTGTTGACTGTTGCCTTTTCTGTAACTTCCCCAGTGTCTAATGAACTTGAGATTGTGGGCGATAACCAACATCATAACACTAAAATCATTTCATCTGAAACTAGGAAAGAGTGTCCATTTTCTCCACTTCAATATAGTACTACAGTTCCTATCCAGAACAATAAAGCAAGAGAAAGATAGAAAAGTAATTCAGTTAGAGAATGAAGTATCAGCTTCATAGATGATATGATTCAACAATATACACTAAATATAACACCTCAAAACGTCTGCATCTCATAAGCCCCCCTGACAAGGTTTCAAGATACACAATCAACAAATACAAACATTACTAGCTTTTCTGTATGCCAGCATGAACAGGCTGAGAAATAAATGAGGAAAACAATTCTATCTACAATAGTTTGGAAACATTTAAATACCTAATAATACACTTAAACGTTAAAAGACATCTAAAATGAAAACTATAAAAATTTTTACAAAACAACCTGAAGGAGATACTAGATGATGGAATACCAGAACCACTATTGTGAAAATACCTATATTATTGAAACTAATTTAAAGATTGAATTCAATTCTCATTAAAATTCCAGTTGAAATATGGTAGATTCAAGGGAGAAATCAAAGAGTATAATTTCTTAGGCAAAGTCAAAGTTCAACAAAATAAATACCAGGAAGTGGATACTGGAAAGAAGTGGGGTGGGGTCAAGGGAAAAAGTGGAGACTAGTGATGAGAAGATGGGGAGAACGAAGTCAAGAATTCAATGTAAATATTACAAAACTAAGAAGAGAGAAGAAAGGAGTGAGTAAGGGAAATGATAGATAGAAAGGGGTGACAATGATCAACAAGCAATGAATTAATGAAGTGTTTTGTTAAATGACAACTACTTTGTACAATTACTTAAAATAATTTAAAAATGTAAAACAAATGCCAATGTCATTCTTCATGGGCCTAGAATTAAATCTAAAATTTATACAGATGAACAAAAGACTCAGAATAGTCAAAAAAATTTTGAACATAGAAAATACCTGTAACCTCTCTGTACAGTATCTTTACAATAAAAAATATATAGAAAGAATCAGAAATCTAAGTATCACAATAACAAACTTCAAATTATACTACAGAGCCATCGTAATAAAAGCAGCATAGTACTTGTGTGTACATGAGCATGCACACACACACACACACACACACACACACACACACACATCCAATGAAGCAGATTCCAAGCCTGTAGTATTTTGGTATGGCAGCACAAAAGTAACGAAGAAATTACTATGTAATACATACATACATGATAAATAACTAAAATCACTGTCTTCATGTGTTTACTAACCATCTTTGTGTCATGTCTTATTATATGAATTTTCAATATTAATCCATTATTCTAAAATTATTAATATCCTGATGTCCCTGGTATCATTATTATATAATATCTGGAATTCATTAAATTATAAATTCTATGTGACAGCATATCTTTTTCTGTTCTCTTATTTTCTGCATTCCCATCTTCTAGCTCAGTGCTTTTTACTGAATTTTCCATAACAATTGAACTAATTCATTAATTAATATCAAAAAATTTATTCATAATAAACTATATATAACAAAAGAATTACATATCAAGCAAGAATTTTAACATAGCTCCCTTAAAGAATTTTCCTTTGCCTAGGTGGCTTTTGATAAATGTAATTGATCATTCAGGAGACAGAATAGGTTTGGGGTATGTTTATTTTAATTGTCTCCTCGTCACACAGGAAACCTTTAGGGTTCCATTTATATTTCCCATTATGAAACTCAACTGTACATTTTTCCACCTCTTTAGAAAACTTTTTTTCTTCAACTTGCAGCATGTATATAATTGTCATATTCAATCACAGTATTAATCACAACAGTATTCTCCAGCTTTGGCTCTTCAGAGCAAGAGGTAGGAAAGAAAACATAGCTCCTTTCAGTTCAACACATCATAGGAGGCTAGAAATCCAATTTCCTGATTCCAGGTTCAGTTTTTTTCTCTAAAAATATAATACCAGGGAGTGAATGTTAGCTACTATATCTACAGAAAGTTTTAACGTTCAAAGTTTCAATCATGTGGACTTTCTTCTTTAAATTCAGAGGGCACGAACAAAAGGGGAAAGCAAAGAATAAAACAAAAGAGTTTTGAGGAGTGAATTTGAGTGGGGATTTGGTTTGTATACTTCCCATTTTGTTTACTTTTGAAGTTTATACTCAGTTTTTTTGTGGTATTGCTGCTTGCAGTTACTAGGCCGTTTGACTCAGAGGAGACTAAAATAAACAATGTACTGTCAGTTAGAAACAAGAGAACAGGCTTGGTAATAAATAAAAGCAATGCCTGGGGTAAAGGATCCTAATTCTGGATTCACATATACAACAATACATAACACATCATATATAATAAAGACAATACCTTTGAAGAACATCATTAATAAATTAGAAGCTTTACACTGGCAAACTTTTCCATCTGATAGTAAAATTAGAAATACTAAATCTTTAAATCTCATCAAATATTACTGCCTGTAAGGATATTACACTGACTTATACTGAAGTAGTCCACAAGACTGAACAGTCTCCAAATATTATTGGCATTACTCACATAAATATTACAAGTTAAAGTGACATACAAACAGAGAAAAGCATTTTCATAAGAGGAATGAACTTTTTCATTAATATCTGGGACTATCATTTTTTTCTGTTGACTGGTTTAAACTGAAAACAGGGCTATATATGAACATTTCGTAACAAACATTTAAGACAATTCATACTTTCTAAATCCTTTCCAAAGGAAAATGTTTTCATTTCCTCAATTCCCTTTTCTGACTTTCTTCAATGATTTTTCAATTCCTTTACATTTGCTTAGCTACTTACTGATTTTTAAATTGCATTTTTAATTAACTGCTAGAAAACTTTTGAAATCAAATGTCGATTGACATGTATATCATAAATGGCACACATGTCAAAACTGACACATATGTCAAAATTGAAAGATATCTTACATATGACATAGAGGTCATGACTGACTTCCATGTTACAAATGATTCACACATAATTGACACACATGTCACAAAGGATATTCATGTCATGGTATGACACATAACATGCACATGTCACACATATGTCACAAATGACCTGCACCTGACATATGACAGATATCACAAATGACACATGGGTCAAAATGATGTGCATGTTACAAATGACATAAATACCATAATTGCCAAATGCCACAAAGGACATGCATGTCACAATTGACATGAGTGTCATGAATGACATGCATGGTGTGTGATATCCATGTATCACACATGTGTGAATGTTTGTGTGCATATCACATATAGCATACATGTCACAAATGACACACTTGCTTTAATGGCTGCACATATGAATGTTGGCATGCGTATTAGTTGATGTGCATGTCACAAATGACATGCGAACAACACACATGTCAATATTTACATACTTTTCACAAACTACGGACATATCAAAGACAATGCACACATCAAAATGAACACACATGTCAAAAATTATGTAAATGGCACAAATGTCCTGAATGCCACACATGCAAAAATCGACATGCATGCCAAAATCAGCACACATGTCTCAATCACCCTGTCAAAATTGACATGCATGTCATAAGTCATGCATTTTAGGCTCAGCATGTATGTCACAGCTGACAAACTTGAAACAAGATCATGATTGACCTGTGTCAAAATCAACAATATGTCAAAATTGCTACACATGTCACAATTGACACACATTTCACAAATGGCACACGTGCCAACATATGTCAAAATCAACACACATGTTGCAATGGAAACATGTCAAAATTGACTTACGTTATCTTTGACATATGTCAAAACAGCACATGTCACAATTGTCACACATGACACAATTGACACACATATCACAGATGGCACATGTCAAAATGGACACTGACAGAGCACATATATCATAATTGACATATATGTCACAGTCAGTACATTTCAAAATTGACACACATTTCATAATTACTCATAATTTCTATATATCATTTTATCACATTTATAGATTCCTTTCTGTTTTTCTTTTTTTCAATGTTTCTTATTGTAAAAATACTGTACAGAGGGGTTACAGTTACATGGGCAATGTAATGAGTACATTTCTTATCATGCATGTTACCTCCTCCTTTGTTTTTCCCCTATCATCCCTTCCCTCACACCCCCACAACTACTCACCCCCCCCACCTACGTTTATTTTCAACATAGTGTCTTATATATCTCATTGTTACAATGAGTCAATCTCTATCCCTATTTAAGCATTTTGTTTTTTCCCTTCTCCTCCATATGTCTGGGACAAGCAGAAAAGTTCAAAAGCTATGTACATATGACCAGCTAAGATGATGTTAAACAAAATTAATCCCAAGATAGGGACACAAATATCTTTTTTTCTTGCTATTGTTTGTAACTTATTTATAATGTACCATGTGATTTTTTTTTGTTTCTTTGTATGTTCCTCCCCCATGGTATAAACCCTGTTTTCACTGTATTTGATGTCGGTGCCCTGCATCTTGTTCATTCCTGTCTTTTTTACTTTTCAAAATAATGCTCCCTTTCAAGAGACATAACTAAATTTTGAACAGATTAGTTACAGCATTCTATATTGTAGTTTGATTATTACAGGCCTGTAATAGCACCTTATTTTATTATTCTCAGTAATTTTATAGTTGACATTTATACTTTGTTTTGCTAAAAAAATTTCAATTTGATAGATTTTATAATCACTGAATTCTGTAATATTTCATTAATTTTCTTTTTGCAATTTTGCTTTATTCCATATTAATTTTGATACCTTCTTACTGCTTCTGACATGTTCTACTTTTAAAATATGATTATTGATATGAGACTATTTCTCCTTTTTAATGAAACAATTAGTACTTGCTATACTAGTTCCATAATATTTGAGAGAGTTGCCTCTATTCCTGAATTTTGCTGATTATTTTGGAAATGATATGTAATTTTATTTTATTTTTTGGCCTGGACTGATATCTGAACCACCAGAACAAGTCTCTTCCTATTACTTCTTCATTTGTTCCACTTTGATCAATGAATAAATTGTTGAATTTCATTTTTAATATTGTTAATATGTCTTTTGTAGCTAAAACATACTGACTGCTACTATTTATTTCACAGATATTTTAAATAAATACATATTATTTTGTTGGAAGACATTCTCTGTAAAAAAATGATTGGATCTTACTGGTTGATGCTGTGGAAAAGATTTTCTAAATTTTACAATTTTCTATCAGGTTTTTCCATCCATTTTTAAGGTAGAAATGTTGATGTCTCCAACTATAATTGTAGATATTTTATTCTTTCATCCTTCAGTATTAACACTTTGTCTCATTTCTAGTATGCATATATACATATGTATGTATATATACATACATAAAATTTGTATGTGTATATGTATACATATTACCTATATTTTTGGCAATTGAGTTTTTCATCATTTATGTAATGTGCCACTTTTTTCTGTAGTTTATCTCGTATTATTTAGCAACTTGTGATTTTGTTAATGTTTACATAGATTACCTTTCTTCCTCTTAGTTTCAGTGTATCTACATCACTATATTTAACTTGTTTTGTGAAGTCAGCACAGATTGTGTCATAACAAAATTCACTGTCTGAAATGGCATCTTTACATCTGGGGTTGTAGCTCAGCTGTAGAATATTTGCCTTGTGGATGTGAAGGTCTTCTTGATTCTCAGGAACAAAGGTAAACAAAATGCTTCTTTAATCTGTGCTCTTTTAATAAAGTATCTAGATTATTTACATACTGTTTTTTTTCCAATTTGTTATTTCTTCCCTGTGTTTACAGCATGTTACAGACTAGCCTGCTTTAGGCAAGAAAATAGTGTTAAGACATTGAGTATAGAGTTAACATTGTCCAAACAACAACTGAATGACCCTACTGGTAATGGGAGAGACCTTCGGATATAATTTGGAACCGTCCCCAGGCAAATGGGGGAAAAAAGAAGGCTGTTGTGTTCTCCTCTAGCATGATAGCTTTCTCCTTCTGTTAGCACTGCATTGACTGAACTTGAAACGGGCTTTAAGGAGAACGAAGGCAGACAGTGCAGATAGTGAAGCTGCCCCCACACTTACTGTTTGTTTGTTTACTAGTAAATCTAAATAGAAGAGAACTTTAAACAAGTATGAATTGGCATTGTCCAAGGTTTCCTAACCATCCTAACCTATACCTTCACACACTACTTCACAGTTTTGCTGGAATTTCTCCAATCTCTTGGACTTCTATCACCTGTTCTTGCAATATGACTCTAACCAAGGCGTGCACATGAATAGAATTTTCTGCTCTGAAATACACCCAAATGCAGCATTGCACTTTGCTGATCCTCTTCTTTCAAAATAATAATAATTTTAAAACCTTATGCATACACTTTTCTGTGCCTAAGAAAATTAGCTGGGAATGAAGTATAATGTATTATTTATACTGCTCCTAGGATTTAAGCCCTCTGGTTCTTTAGAGTGCTGTAATTTATAAAATTATCTTCATCCAATATCATATGACAAATAGGTCACCACAATCCTTCTTCTAAATTTATTAATGTTAGAAATGAAACACAATGGTAAGAAGATGTGAAACCTAGGAGAGCCACACTCGGGGGGAATTTGCAAGTTTTTGCTTTGAAGTTTCCTATCTGCCAGGCCTTGTGTTGAATATTTTTTAAAGTAGCTTGTATTTGTGAAATTCATATTGAAAATAAGTGAGCGTACAAACAATAATTAACAGCAGTAACTTCTTTATTTGTAAAATATCCAAAACTTCCTAGAATCTTTGTATATAATCAAAGCAGTATAGAACTAAATAGTGGACTTGTGACAGGTTGTTACTTAAGTAATATTTTACCTGGCATTGAAAGCAAAAATAAAAATACATTTATTTTAGATATCACTGTTGTACACATGGGAACATCAAAATGCACTTGAGAACAAAATCTTCTTTGAAAAAGTCCTGGTCAGTACCTACCCTGTACTTGCTTCTTAATACAATATTATCAGAGTAAAAGTTTTTACAGAGATAATTTTTGTACATAAAGAATCCCTCTGCAATAGGTCGTGTCCAATAAAAAGCATTAGTCAATGAAGCCTAGTACATGAAAATAAATGATAACACAGGAAAATCCATCTGGCCACAATTTATATACAACAGTTTTCTATTGACTGAGTTATACCCATCCCAAACTGCATATATTTAAGTTTTAACCCCTCTCCTCCATCCCCCATGTAATGGTGTTTGCAGATGGGGCTTGTGAAGGGTAATTAACAGTAGGTCATGAGGATACAATGCTCATAATGTGCTTAGTGCCCTTATAAACAGAGGAAAGAGAGAGATCTCACATCACAGAATTGCAAAGAGAAGGCATGAGATCTCACGGTATGAGGCAGCTGCCAGGAAACTGGCCTTGGAATAAATTTTACCCTTGCCAGAACCTGGATCCTAAACTGTGAGTCCTCAAAACTACAAGAAATATTTTTTATTGTTCAGGCCCATAAGTCTGTATTATTTGAATGGCAATTTGAGCTATTAATTACTTGTGTGCTAAATCAATATAAGGAATGTGTTCAGAAAAATGACTTTCTAAAGAGGATAACTATCTCTTTCAGATCCCAGATGTTAGCACAGAGAGTTTGGCAAGGGCTGGATCACATATGATTTGAAGTTCAATCTTCTATTTCTATAATATCTTTCTTGTGACATCTTTAAAAGAGCAATCCTTATATTTTTATATTTAAATTTTATTAAATTCATTTTAAAAGAAAGAACATCATCTCATCTGATCTTACCAAAGCTCTCAATTTCCTTGAAATGGACCTTCAGGAGAAATAAAGCATATTAAAAAAAAAACTAAGGCCTTTAATGAAAGACAAATTTTATCCAAAATCTTTTTATTCACTTCACATTAAATACATGTTCACTGTCTTTTTTTTTTTTTACAAATTCTAGGCACTGTGCGGTACATGTGTGTATTATACTATACATATACACATGTGATAATGTTACCAGCTTGAAGATGATCATTCATTCTTCTCCTATATATTGACATCTACGCTTACCATCAGACATTGGATCTGGCCTCTGACTTTATGACAGCTATAGAAGACAAATGTCTTCCTACATCCAAACCCGTTACAAAGGTCCATAGGTTGATATTTCAGCTGCTATAAAGGGACAAAGACTTGCTCAGCTTCTATAGATTTAGATTGGTTATATCAAACTAGAAGCTATGGAATTCAGAATTCCCAAATAAAAGAGCTATGTGGAATATGCTAGAGATTAAGGATTAAAAAAGAAGAAAAATAAATAACATCCTTTACAGTTTTTGGATAATATAGTCTGTTTCCATTTTAATCTGAAGATAGAAAAACATTACTGTGTATTTAGTATCTATATTTTACAGATCCAAACAATGTTATCTTTGGACCAAACCATACTTATAAATCCGAATTCTTACACAAATTCTGTTATTTCATGTGGATTAAATTGAAGGGATTGAACCTCATTTTATCCTTTCTTGTCTCTTAGCATCTATCTCTTCTCCATCTTCCATGTCTTTTTGCAATATACTAGAAAAGAGTTGATAGGCTTCATAGCCCATTTTGCCAGGTGATATTCTCCAAAGTTGGTGAATCAAGAGTTGTCATTAGGTGATCTATTATTCTTGCCTGGAAGCAAGAATATTTCTTTACTTCAAAGATTTTGGTTTAGCTAAATTTTATTGCACATAGGCAGATTTTAATACCTTTTTACTTCATTTTCTTCTGCTTTTCATCTCTGCTTCTAATAGGTGAAATGGATGCAGAATATTTTAACTTAAACAGCACAAGTACCCAAAATGTGACTCTCTAAGGATGAGCTTGATTTACTTATAAACATACTAGAACCAAAATGCATGGCAAAGTGTGTGAACAACTCTTCCCTTTGAAATATATACACTGTTTTAATGATGGTGTTTGTAACTGATCACATCTGGAAGACCATTTACAGACACTACTCTCACCATCAGTTTGTAATTCAGAAAGGCCATTCTTTCCTCTAAATTATATTTTTTCTAAAACTAAGGCCATGATTATATTACCCAGTGGAATAAAACCTGATGATAACTTATGAGATTTAATTTTGAATAATTTTATCATTTTGATTAAAAATTCCAACCTATCTTATTATTAAAATGGCAGTTTCAGTAAAACTTAATGTTATTGGCTTTGGCAATACCTCTTAAGTATATACTTTTCTGCTTTTAAACAAAGCTTTTAAAACTAACCTGTTTAACTCTTTTACATTTCATGGCTGCAATGTTCAAAATATATAAATTAATCTCTGCTTTAATGCACATTTAATTGGAAACTGATTTACATCAAGGCATATGAACATGCTGTCTAATTGAGTCTTTTTGTCATGGTGTGTAGTTAAATCATAACACATACTTATCAACAAAAAGAAAGTATACTATTTGTAGAATAAAAAAATAAAATGTAATAGAGAAAATAAATTATATAGTCCAACCATTACATAAGCAGCTCTTCAACCCCAGTACCTTTACACCTTCTGACTAGATTTCTCTGCAGAACAAGGTTTGGAAAACTAATTTTATTATTTGGAACTCTTAAAAATCTACAATCACATTGTGTACATACACTCAAACTGAATCAAAGGTCACTGACCTAAGCAAACAGGGCACCCACATAATTATAAAACATTGAATAAATGTGTTTGAAATAACTGTAGAACATGCCAGGTGGAGTTCCAAATTATATAGTAAATAGCTCATCTAGGAAGCTGGTACATATTCATTTTCCCTTGTCAACTTCTCCCTTATAGAATCTGTTATTTTTCTTCATTATTAATAAATCCCCATTATTATTTAATTAACTTTTCTAAGTTCCAATGAAGTATGCATTAACCTTATCTAAATAAGCATATCATTGAATATGATATGAACTCCATATATATATATACTCTTTAGTACCTGATGTTCTATGTTGTGTTTGGGTCACTAAACTTTACATGCCAGATTATTTTATAATCAAACAAACTTAATTAAAAAATATGGAGAAAATAAATCGGTGGAAAAAGCAGCTATCTCTATTCAGAGCAATTGTTCTTCTAGTCTTTGGAAGAGCGGGGAGCTGTCACTTTCTTTAACTTTATTTGCTATATTTTCTATAGCCAACCCTATTTTATCCTAGTTTATTTGCTGTTGAAGTATTTGTTTTGCAAGACTATGGCAATAAAAGACAAATAAAATCTAACTACAATGCATCATACTGCAGGCCTACTGTTTTATCATCTCACAAGTGTGATGGTAGAAATAGAGCTTATATTTTAGAAAGTTAGCCAATTTTTAAGATATATAAGTATTTTACAAATGATTTTACAAGCAATTATGCAAAGTTCTCATTATCCAATGATTAGAAATGGAAAAGAAAATATTTTCTGGGATATGTTAAATAAAATTGTAAAGATAAAAATCTGAGCCCAGATATGTTCAATTGAAATATAACATTGTCATAGATAACTTGAATTCCAATGTTTTCAGAGCATTTGATACAGCTTGTATAACCACTTTATATTAAAGAGTAGGGGATAATGCAGGGTAATGACCTTGGGAGAACTACTTTCTTTCTCTTATGAAATCAACTCAGGGAAGATAAAGAATTCAGAAATGTACTTGAACTCCAGGAATTAACAAAAAAATCACAATGACAAGAACAGCAACAATTCAACTGGCAAACCCTTTGGAAAGCATACTGTTTTCTTGTACTGGTATGTACTGAGTACAGAAGGAGGATCAATGCACCTTCAGCCTAAAGATAACAGTAATCATTGGTGGAAGGAAGACATTGTGAATATAGTTTGGTCCAGCACTACCTGAGTAAAATAGGGTCTTTTTCTGGAGCAATCAGCAGTAGCAGCATAAGTAACAGGTAAACTTTATGCAGGGTCATAGGGACTTTTAGCTAGAAAGCCACAATTCCTTCTCCTTCAAAGTTGAATTCCAAACTAGGGGACACTGGTTACCCCAAAACTACTTTCTGACATTTACAATGCCAACTTGACTAAAGAAATTCTATGACATTTGTAACCCCAGTATTTCTATAGCATTCTAATTGATTCACTTCTTCTCAAGTTCCATGAGGCCCACACAGAATAGCACCTGGTGTTGGCAGATTTTGAAATAAAATTCAGAATTGTAGTCAACAGTTCTCTATAGAAGAGTGTGAGGTCACTTAAAAAAGCAGTTCTATACCCATGACATACAAATGTATCAAACACCAAACAAATAACAGACAAAATCCAGGAAAACATATCATTCAGAGAAAGTCAAGAGAAAAAGTATGCTCTATAAGTTCTAAGATGGTACCTGCTGAAAAAAGAAATTACTGGGTCGGATCAGCTACAAGAACTGACCAAAGGGATGTAAAAGCAAGTGGACAATATAGAAATATTGAATATATAGAAATATTCAATATAGAAATATTTAATAATGAGAGACCCAAAAGATGATAAGCATTAAAACACATGAAGGATGGAAAAAACTTAAATTTAGATAATATATTGATGAATTTGTTAAATGTAAAAACATAAAAGCACAGAAAAACATGTGTCAACTTATAAGGAAAAAGAGATAATCTATAATTAGTACAAGAATTACATGCTGTTAGGTGTCATTGTACATAAATATACAATATAATCTTTCTGAAATGCTGGAGCAAAATATTATTGAATGAAAATTTATCATTAAGCATTATAACAACAAATTGCTTGCAAAGGAATAAGAAAAAAATCCAGATACACAAGACCCTGTAGATTGTGTCAGAAAAATGAACTGAATTTAAAATTCTAAATAAATGAATTTAAAATAGCGAATAGACCCCAAAATATAGAAAACTACAGATTTGAACTCATAGTAAAATCTGTTTATATTTTCAGAAAATATTATTTTCCCTGCAAAACAACCTCTTAAATTAATATTACCTATTTTAAGGGCTATTGTATAGAAAGAATGGTATAGAAGTGAACAATTTTAATAATGAATTTACCCTAATTAAGTCTTTATTATTTTATATACAAAACATTGCAGAGGCATTTGAGATAAATGGGGGGAGGTTATGATAGTTTTAATAGCATCATGTCAAAAAAATAAAGAAAACTTGGTCAAACCAAACTTCTGAGAATGTCTGAACTCATCTCCCAGTCTATGTGACATGAGAATAAGTCTTATTCATTCACTATATCCTAAAATACTAAAGAAGAATTAGATTTGAAGCCTGAAGATAAATGACTCAGATGCATAGACAGGATGAAATGGGACACACACAATAATCATTGCTATGCTTCCTTGATAAATTAATGAGGCTAATGCACCTGTGGGATTATTATATATAGTATATTATAGGAAAGTAATTAATTGATTTAATAGTCTTAATACTAGTAAAACATAGGTAATAATTTTATCTCTATTTGGAGATTGGAAATTGAAACACAGAACAGTAACTAATCAAACATCAAAGCACTTGTAAGCATTGAAAGTTGGAGAGGAAATCCAATCATGACAGCCTATGCATCCATCTTTGATGCCTCTTGTCAGAGGCATCTCTTTTATTAGTAGTACTCATTTAGCATGTACTTTTTATTAGATCATGATACATTTGGTCTAGTAAACAAATCATATGCAAACGTAACTATAAAGCCCATGAAATACATTGCATACAGCAGTCACTTAATAAATTTTCCTTAATGAATAGGTATGACAATTATTAATTGAACTGAGTGCTCTAATTTTCATCTTTTTTTTTTTTGGTAAGTTGTGGGGTTTGAACTCTGGGCCTGGGCGTTTTCCCTGTACTCTTCAGCTCAAGGTGAGCACTCTGATGTTTGAGCCACAGCCCCACTTCTTTTTTTCTAGTGGTTTGGAGTTTCCTGCCTGGGCTGGCTTTGAACCATGATGCTCAGATCTCAGCCTCCTGAGTAGTTAGGATTACAGGCATAAACTATGGGTGCCCAGCTAATTTTCATCTTTTTAAATGCAACCAAAGGAATATATTCTAAAGTTGAAGTCCCTATATTATATATATATATATATATATATATATATTTGTTTGTTTGTTTGTTTTTGCTGGTCGTGGGGCCTGAACTCTGAGCCTGGGCACTGTCCCTCAGCTCTTCAGCTCAAGGCTAGTTAGTGCTCTACCACTTGAGGCACAGCGCCACTTCTGGCTTTTTCTGCTTATATGGTGCTGAGGAGTCAAACCCAGGACCTCATGCATCCGAGGCAAGCACTCTACCCCTGAGCCACCTTCCCAGCCTCCCTATATAATTTTTTAAACTTAAAACATTTTCCTTATATTTAGTAGGCTGAAGAAATTTATTCCTCAACCTAGCTAAATGATCTAACAAATATAGCATATAATACCCTCCTTAACATAATTAAACAATTGTCCTAGATTTTTAATTTAAAAATATAAATTTGTAGTTAGGCATTAATGCCTGATTTCAATTAAAATCTGAAAGTTATTGCATAATAGTATATGAGGGAAAAGTTTGCTTTTTTCAATAGCATTTTTGTGGTATGTTTCTTAAAAAAAGTTATCACAGCAGCTTGATAAAGAGCATATATTCAGGTTTTTTTGTTGTGAATTTGTGTGGCATTGGCTTTCTTTCTTTGTTCTGTTTCCTGTAGAAGCTCCTTCATTTCACTCAGCCAACTTTGAAAGATGCTGGGTATTTTGCTCATTCTTCCCCATTTGCTCTGCTTTTTAACCACTTCCACATGTACATCCTCAGATCACACAGCTAGAGTTTTTGGAGATGTTAGTAAATTACACAGTCCCTTCCTGGTAAATAAAAAGCCACAGCCCACTCATTATGCCTCTTCTGCCTTTGTTCCAAGAGTTGCACGTGTAGAAGCAAAGACAACTGGTCTTTGTTGTCAAAAAGTCAATTGCTTTCCCACAATTACCCTCGCTCAATTCCTGTCTCCCAGCAGATGTATGAATATTTTCCCAGACCTCTATTACACATCAGAACTTGTAGACTGGCAAATAGAGCCAACAAATCCTAGACCCAAGTTCCTGAAACTAAAGAATGAGAGATTTATGAAACTCAATGAAATGTTCTAAACCTTACTAAGGTTCACCTGACCCAATCCAGGTACAAATATCTTTGACAAGTGCCAGTAGCTGAAGGAAACACTGGCAGAGGAGAATAAGTAGGCCTCACAGAACATGCTCAGAAAACCAAAATAAAACCCTCATGGCTTCCATTTCCCAAAACATGAGCATCATGAATGAATGGGAAGCATTATACATTTAGACCAGCAAAATTCCCAAGTATGAGCTCTAAAGAATAAAACAAAAGAAAAATGGTTTGCATGGCAAGATTTCCTCTTACTGCTGTCTATAATGAATTGTTTGAAAGTTGTGATTATCCTTAGATCCAAAGAGGGAAGAGGTTTTATTTCATTTGGATTTCATGTTTCCAATATTTCAATATTGAATACATGTTGGCAAGCTTCTGTTAGCTCATTATGCATATTACATACCCAATGAGATGTCTTTTCAAGGTTTTCTGGACAGAGTCACACTTGATCTGAAATAGCAATATGTCTGTTAACAATGGCTTCTTTCCACTGCTACTCTTTCAATTCAGTATTTACTATTTCCACATTTTCTAACAACTTTTGAAAGGTTAAACTTGTGGAGTGGAGAACACTGGAAGTGACACCAGACCAGCTCCTGCAAAAGTAAGAACAAGGCGGGGGTATTCTGCTTATTAAACCTTAACTATGCATTGACTCATTAAACATTGTGTGTGTATTACCCAATTTAATCCTCTAATAAGCAATTTGTTGACAGTTTTTTGTTCATTTTCAGTGACATTTTCCCCCCCAAATATAACAAAACTGAGCCCTAAAATCTTAAAGAAACTGTCTAAAACCACAGCAAGAAAGCAATTTGCCAGGAATCAAATCCAGGCACGATTCTTTCAGAGTCCAGTCTCTTAACTCCCATACTATGGTACTTCCCACTAATAATGACAGCTAACATTATTTATATACCTTGTAGGACTTTTCTAAGTGCTTTGAAGCAGTGGAGCCCTGAGTAATTACCTCTTTACAAGGTGCTTTAGAGACAGCAAGAGAACGTTGCTTACTTGGATGCTATGACCTGAATGTTTATATCTGCAGAATTGGTATCTTAAAATGCTAACTTCTGTGCCAGGGTAATGCTTTGGGGAAGTGATTGTAACTTGAGAGCTGAACACACACGAATGGGAAGGAAGGGATGGTAGGGGGGAAACAAAAGAGGAGGCAACAATGCTTGATAAGAAATGTACTCATTACCTTGCTCATGTAACTCTAACCCCTTTGTACAGTATTTTCATAATAAAAAATTTACTAAAAAAAGATTTCCCAGGGAGATTTCTTCCTACTGCCAACATGTGTAGTCATAGGCAGTAGTCACCATGTACTGAAAAGCAGGCCAGAACAGAATCTGCTAGTGTATTGACCATGGATTTGCAGCCTTCAAAACTGAGCAGATTTCTATTGTATATAAGCTAATAAGCCTATGTTTTTGTTTTGTGTTTAATAGCAGCCTGAGTGACCCAGAATCATATGTGAGTTGATAACATGATGGAGTCTGGAAGAGCATACTTGATTCTGTTTTCACGATGGATTCTAGATACCAAGTGGCCAAAAGCACGCTGTAGCAAGATATATCTGGTTCATATCCCTAATTCCTAAGGTTACTGTTGCCCTTTGCAAAGCAGAGGGACACATTTTAATTTAGTATGACTTTCCATTTTCTTAATAAATGTTGTGTTCCATTTGGAAATCCTTTTTTGTATATCCAGGGGTGAATAGTTAAATGTGAAAAGAACACACTTTCAACCATGAAAAGGAAAACAATCTGATTGCAATGTGATCCATGTTCAATTCTTTTTATACTGAGTATTTAACAACTGATTTAAATCATTGAGCTCAGAAATCTGATTCAAATTACAATTGGAATAAGGAAATAAAAAAGGAATATATAAATATATGCATGTATATTTATATGTGTGTAGATACACACACACACAAACACACACACATATATATATACATATATATATATATATACATGACAAAGGGGTATGCTTATAGCCTATGCTGAAAATGATTCTTTGAAAAGAAAAAGACATTCATTTTTCCAAGTGTACTGCATGCATTTGTTACAATATGAAGTTGGACATCTCCTGAATAGCTGAGCATGAATGACAGGCAAAGAAGAAATTGATATATCTGTGCATTAATTAGAAAGTAAAACGTTTGGAAATTTGAGTTTTATAAACTTCACAAAGTAGCAAAGGTGTCTGGTAGAGAAAGAGGCACAGATAATGGCAAATGAAATGAGATTTAATATTGTCATAGAGTAAGAAAAAATACTCCAATGTTATGGGATAGACAATGAATTTTTAGAAAAACAGTTCTTCGAATTATAATTTTCCCTTCAGCCGTAATTGTTGTGTATTGCTTCTTCAGTAATTGTCTACAATATGCAATAACCTATGTAATGGATAGTTTTCAAAAATGAAGGAAAGGCTATGACTGGTCTGAACTGTGGCTATAGCAGCTGTAGATTGATGAAGAGAATAAGCTTATAATGAATCCAGAGGTGTACTTTCTTGGAACAGAGTTGCAAAATCTCTGAAAGTGAGGAGAATATAGAGTTGACACAAGAAAATTTAGATCTACAGATTGACCTATCTATATAGTTATATATTATCCATCCATCCACTGGGATAATGACAACAAAGAAAAAGTGAGAAGTAATATAGAAGGGGTGAAGAAGGGATAGGGAAAGGAGAGAAAGAGGGAAAAGGGATGGAGAACAAAAGAAAGAATTATTTTTTCCTCAGGGAATTTTTATTTTCAGAAATGTGTAAAATGGAGAATGTTTTCCAACTTCATTCTTCTGACTTTGCTTTTCCTCCTACAAACAACTAGGTATAGTACCTGAATTAATGCCACTTGGAGAGTAAGTATTTCTCATGCATTGAGTACATCAAAACACCCACATCCAATCTGGAAACATGATGATAATTATTATTTTCTTAGAGTAAAAACAATGACCAGTCTATTACCTTAATTCAAGATAGAATGGGACAAGTATCTTTGTACTAATTGTTCAGCTTCGTCTGTCATTAATGAGTTGTATTTTACTTCCTGAAGGAAAGAAAACCAATTTATTTGAACTTGTCTACCTGTGAATCAGTGCTCACTTGGTAACAATGATGTTCATTTTAATATGCTTGAATGTAGTAATAGAATATATTTGTGAGCTGATTCTTACTTATTCTAGATATGTTGGAAGGAACAAAGTCCTAAAGGACAAAGACCTTTCTAATAGAAGTAATAAAAAGGGAAAGAGGTACACAAAATCATGAAAACTAATGGATGAAGAAGAAAAACATAGCTTTAAATGATTATTGAATCAGATGGAAAAGAAGAAAGAAAAGAAAGGCACTGAACAAGCTTATTATCTGCAAATGTCTGCTCTGGGAAAAGTAGGGAGATAAAGAGTGGCTCAAGATTGTAAACAGAACAACCAAGCCTGAAGAATGAATATCTCTGATACCTGTATTTGTATTAAAATTGTGTTGTAGATGTCCCTTGTCTCCTAGACCAATGGCAGATGACCATTTAACAGGAAATGAGTACGAAGTGAAGGACAGTACTAGTGATTCCAAGGCTGGCCTTCCAAGAAAGCACCATCATGTATATCATAATGACAACACCAAGTTGGTTTGTAGTATAACAAGGGAACAGAACCTTCTAACTTAGAAAAAAAATGACAGCACATATAACATCTCACAGAATTTTGTGTTATTTTTAAACAAAGGATTGTCTGAAGTCCTTTGTCTTAGCCATTCCTTTACTCTAGTGAGTGTTGCTGAAGACTCAATATCTAAATCCCTTAGTGAGTGCTCAGTAATATTTCTATTGGAAGATATATGCTTTCCTTTCTGGGTTGCAAATATCACAAGCTGGTATTTTTGTATTCATGAAGCCTGGAAAGAATTAGTCCAGGATATAAAACCTGTGTCTCTCTCCTTTCTCTACCCATAATAATTTGGAAATGAAGAACTGACTTTGTAATAATTTATATTTTATATTACAAATATATAACCTCAAGTATGAATGCTGCATTCCTTATGTTTTATTTTTGTTCCAAGACTGTCCTTCTTTAAACAGTGGTTTAGTAGTTTCTTCCAAAATTAAATACACATCTACTCTATAATATCAATTTCACTCTTGAGTATTTACCAAATAGGAATGAAAAATCCAAATAATTCCCCTAAAAGCTTTGGTCAAGGTGTTTTAGTAATGTTATTAAAAATTACTCAAATTATAAATAATTGATATTTATGTAGAATATATAAACAGTGGTCTGCTACTCAAAAAAGGATAAATATATTTTTTAAAATGTTTTTTATTGAAAAATAATATATAGAGGGTTACAGTTACATGAGCAAGATAAATGAGTACATTTCATATCAAGCAATTTTACCTCCTCCTTTGTTTTTTGTTAATATAGCGTTGATATACAAGGTGTTACAGTTACATTTCAGTTTCTTTTGGAACCATGTCTCCTCTTCTGACTTCCCTTCCCTCACTCTCTTCAAGGCATTCCCTCCTGTCCCCACCCACAAGATATCCAGTTCATTTTCCACATTGTGTCTACTGAGTACCACTGTTGTAACTGTCCACCCTTGTTTCACTTTTTATGTGCCATCCTTTACTCTACAAAATATAAACAAACTAACAAACAAGACAGAGACCCATCAAAGAAATATAACTATAGACCCACTCTTTAATATTGATGTAAACCTTCTTAATAAAATTCTGGCCAACTGATTTCAATAACTAACCAAAAAATCATATACTATCATTAAATGGGATTCATTTCAGGGTTTCAAACTGGTTCAATACACACAAGTCAATTTAATACATCAACAGAAGCAAGGACAAGAACCACATGACCATCTCAATAGATTCAGAAAAAGCATTTGACAAGATTCAACACCCCTTTATGATAAAATCTCTAGAGAAGCTAGTAATCTACAAAACATTGCTCAATATAACAAAGGTTATGTATACCTGTATTCAACAATTAGATCATACTGTATGGTTCAATTTTTATTGAATTCTTGATCAAGCAATAGTTACAGTAAAATAAAACCAAATGAAACAGAAAAAGGATGTTTAAGTGATATACCTTGTTATTTTCCACACTTTCTTTTTCCTAATAGAATCAATTGATTGATGATTCTTTAGTTATCTCCATAATCTTCAGTATCAGATATAAATTGGTTGCTTGAACTATTCAAGTGGATTAAATATACTTAAAGGAGGTAATTATAAGCGCTTTCTCTCTCTCTCTCTCTCCAGGCCTGTAACCTGACAAGAATGAATAAATGTTGCTTCACATATTTCTAGTAGACATTATAAGAATATAGAGGGAACTAACTTCAAATAAAACCCATATTTAGCCTGAAAGAACAAAGACATGAAAATAATTATAGTTGTAGCCATTAACTCATGAAATTCTAGAAACTCATCATTGCTTTATATAAGAACTAATCTTTTCCCCCTGTTAGGTTTATGGAACTTTGAAGGAAGAACTCTGCTCTGTGTTGTAAATGGAATACCCCCATGTTCCATTTGGGATTTCTATAAAATTACTTAAAAAAGGCTTTATGACTCCTGAATATTGTAGTATCATACTACCCCATGCAGGATTTCCTTGAGTTCAGGGAGCTTGTCAAACCACAGGGTTTTGGATGATGACCTGCCCCAACCAAGTCTAGACAAGGACGACAGGAAGTTTAATCACTTGGGCTCAAAACCAGCTTTTCTTGCAGATTTCCTTGTCAATGTAAATGGCACCTTCATACTTCCAGTTGCTCCTGCCAAAATCTTTGAAATAGTCTTTGATTTTGTCTTTCTGTTACATCCCAGGAACATCCATCAGAAAAACCTGTCAGTTTTGACTTCAAAGCATTTTCAGTACTATTTTATGTAGCCCAATTTTCTTATACTGAAGAGGTACAGTATGAAGCATAGAATTATGGCAAATCATGTGATATTTTCACAAAGTACTTTTGTTTTTCTCTTCTTAGTCTTTTTATTATTATTGTGAAAATACCTTACAGAAGGGTTACAATTACATGAGCAAGGTAATGAGTACATTTCTTTTTTTCTGTGTTATTATTATTATTTTAATTTTTTATTGTGAAAATACCATACAGAGGCGTTACTTATCAAGCATTATTGCCTCCTCCTTTGCTTCCCCTTCCTATCCCTTCCCATTACCCTCCCCCAAAGTTGTAAAGTTTGTTTTTCGACATAATGTCTTGTACATTTCTTTGTTGCAATGAGTCCACCTGTATCCCCATTTAAACGACTTGTTTTTCCCCTTCCCCTCCCCAAATTATACCAACATCAAATACAGTGAAAACAGGGGTTATACCGTGGGGGAGGGACATACAAAGCAACAAAGAAATCATCTTATAAATATGTTAGAAACAATAGCAAGAAAGAAAACCCTTTTGAATCCTTGTCTTGGGTTTTATTTTGCCTAACAAAGTAGTTTTCCAATGAATACAGTCAAAAAACAATGAATGTGCATTTATGTTTACACACATACAGATGTATAGTCTGAGATAAATCAAGGATAATCAAATAACAGCTGGTGAATCTAAGTGAAAGATGTTTATTTCATTATTTCATAACTTCTCCTGTAGGTTTAAAATGATAGAATGAAAATTGGAGGGAAAAGAGTTGCTTCAATATACCAATCTATTCCAAAATGTAACTAGTTTTTACCATCATTAGCTAAACTTACTTGCTTCTGCTTAGTCAGTTACTTGCCTTATAACAGCCTCATAAATTTCCTCCTGCTTCCTGTCTACTTTTATGCTTAAACACCTTCCCTTAGTTTCTTACCTCACTCAGATTAAACATAGAAATTCTGGACATAGCTAATTAAGCCCTGGGATATGCCAAGTGCACTTCTGACATCTTTCTCCTGTTGTGTTTGGATATTACATTCTCACTGAACCAATTTTCTTTCTGTTGCTAAAAGAAAACCTCCACTTCTGGCTCAGTAGTGTTATATTTTGTTATTCTATCTGCATAATATTTCTTCATTGAGAGGGCGTATAGCTTACTCTCTAATTACTTACAAATCTCCATTTAAAGGTTAATATCATGGTCAAAATTTTTCCTAATTCAGTGAAGCAAAGCAAGCTAGCACTTCAATACAGATTGTTTCCCCTTCCAAAATTGCTCACTAATGCCTGTCCAGACATGAACTACTGTTCCCAAGGCATTTTGCATCTAGTGAGTCATGTAATTTCATCATGCACAGTAAAAAGTGAAAGAGGAATTGGCTTCTACTCAATAAATCTGTGAGCTGTCTCCATTCTCTTCCTTTATCTGCCTTGAAGCCCAAGGCGACCCTGTCACCTACACTTTTAAAGTAGTAGAGTCTTCATTTGCCTTACGACTGTAAGAGCTAAAGTCATCATTGCTGCCAGTATTTTCACTCAAATAGGAGAAACTTATTTGGATATGCTATAGAGATTTCAATGTTATAAGATCTCCTGGCCGGGCACTGGCCTAGCTACTTAGGAGGCTGAGATCTGAGGATCATGGTTCAAAGCCAGTCCGGGCAAGAAAGACCGTAAGACTCCTATCTCCAATAAACCATCAGAAAACTGGAAGTGACTCTGCAGCTCAAGTGGTAGAGCACTCTCCTTGAGCTGAAGTGCTGAGGGACAGCGCCCAGGCCCAGAGTTCAAGACTGACCAAAAAAAGAAAAAAGAAAAAAAAGAGATCTCCTGTATTTTTCAAATGATACTCTAGGCTATCTATTCTATAAAGCTCCTGATCTCTATCTTGTCCACTGCACATTTTTTCATCCCTTATTTACCCAATTAGATCACAAATGGAATTATATTAGAGACACATACTACTTTTGTTTATTGTACCACACCATGATTTAGAACATCTCCTTTCAGTGAGCTGGGATTAAAAAAAAGCTATCAATAAACATTAAGCATGCTCTAAATATTATCTTATTCTAATTTCAACCATAATTTTTGTGAAGGATTAATAGAGCACATTGAAATTAATATTTAAATTTCTATACAGTATCTATAATATCTATCATGATTGTGTTAAGGGAGATGTAGCTGCCTGCTGGCTAAACAATTCGAATCTCAATTTAGAATTAGTATTGATGATGGCATTCAAAGTCCAGTAATTAAAAAAAAAACTATGTGAGAAAGTAGCTATTTATCCTTACTATCTGTTCTATAAAAGCATTATTAATTCATTTATTCTATCATTTTAGCCTTTTATTTCTTTCATTCTTTCAGCAAATACTGGTTAAAGAAGTATTCTGTATATTGGAAATATAGAGGTGAACAAAAAGAAAAAGAATCTAGAATTTCTCTAGTCAGGGATAGACAAAATGAATGAATGAGTAAGTGAATGAATGAATATCAAGCAGTGTAATAAAGCAAGAATTTAACCAAACAACCTAGTAAAGATTTTAATCCCCATCATGCCAGCAAAGTTTATGTTCTCAAACTGATTAAGAAATTCCATTTTGTTTCACTGGTAAATTCTTTTTTGTTACTTTTAATTTTATTTTATTGTAAAGATGCTGTACAGAGGGGTTACAGTTACATGAGTAAGGCAATGACTACATTTCTTGTCAAACATTACTACCCTTTCTCTTTTTGTTCTCCCACTATCCCTTCCCTCCCTGTAATGGAATTATTTCTATTTTTAATAAGTTTTTTATTGTGAAAATACTGTACAGAGGGGTTACAATTACATGAGCAAGGTAAGTGAAGTCTTATTCCTCTAATTTAATCAATGGGCAAAATTCAACTAGTTTATTGTGATTTTTGTAAGAGATATTTTCCCCCAAGTTGGCTTCCTTAACAAATCTGCTACCTCATTATTTTCCTTCTAAGTTTCCCTTTTTGGGTTCCTTCTTTCCTTCTCTACTTCTTATGATAGTGACACTCAAGAGTTCAGGCTTTAGCCATTTTTTTCACTCTGCATTATTCTCTGAGTGATCTCATCTACTACTAAGCTATAAAAGTGATTTGTTTCCTGATGACTTTCAAATCTGTATTTCTAGTCTTGTCTCTCAAAATTCAGATATATCCATCTTCACATCCACAGTCATATATCTAATAGCATTGAAAATGTAACACTTTCAAAATTTAGTTTCTGCCCTCCTCCCCCTGATATCAATCACCATAATCAATCACAATGCCACAGGGGTAAATGACTCCCAAATTTTAGTAGTGTAAGGGCAAAACATCATGTCTGACTGCTCCTACACAAATTGGCAGGAATTAGAATAACCCTAGTTAATCATGTCCATGAAGAAGCTCAAGAGCAAATGATAGATAAGGGTGATTTAACCTCGTGTCTCAATAGTCAGTTCTGAAAGACACTGTGCATATTTGTAGAATCCAGCTTAGGCCCTCAAAATTTCCATTTAGAAATGACATCTGTCATTTCTGATAATAATTTATTAAAACAAATCACAGAGATATGTCTTAGTTCTTAAAAATTAAACAATTATTTTCTCAGAGGGAGATAAGGAATAGAGAGAATAATCACAAATACCATATTCCACTTTACATAGCCTATTGTTGTTCACAAAAATAATACTCATCTCTGTAAATAGCAATTCACTATTTTTGAATACTTGGAGTCATCTTCTTGAGTATTGGTCTCAAGAGCCACTTTCATGTCAATTAGCAAATCTATAAGCTTACCACTTCACACATATTCAGAATTTCACTAGTTTTTTTTTTTTTTTTTTTTTTTTTTACCAGTGCTACTTTCTACTTACCCAGCATCACCCCCATCATTTTCTGCTGGATTATTTCAAGAGATTCCTCTCTGGCCTTTAAATTACTGATATGTTATGTTTAATTCTATATTTTTTAAATGATAGAGCTAGTTTACATCTAGTATTAATGATATGGACTCTGTTCAAATTCTACCCTCTTAGATTAAAAAAAATCCATTTTATCATGATCTCTAAATCCCTACATGGTTCAAATCCATTTTTTCTTATTGATCTATTAATATTCTCCCTTCAATCACTGCTCTGACTGTAGTGGCCTTGTCTATGACTGTGGATCGAACTTGTTGAAGCATTATCTCAAAGATCTTTGATTGTATTCTTTCTTCCTAGGAAGCCATCTGTCATGTCCCTGCATGGCTCATCCCTGACATTTTTCTGGTCTTAACTCAAATACTATTTTTTTAATGAGGGCTTCCCTGTCCAGGCAATATTCCTATCTCTCTTCTTCTTTTAATTATCCATGGTAACTAATATATATTTTATTTTCAAATTTTGTATATCATCTATTTCTACATTAGAATTTAAATTATATGAAGACAGATTTTTTGCATGTTTTGTATACCCTTCCCCAATATATAAATAGATGTCTAGATATACTATGCTCTCAAATAATATGTGTTCATTTAAAATAATGGATAGATCTGGAAAGAAATATAAAGCAGCTAAGAATTGTTACCAGTAGTGCCATCTTCAATAAAATAGTCCAGAGAAGGCATCTCAACAAGGTGTAGAACAGAGACCAAAGGATGGAGTAAGTCTTATTTATGTCCTTGGATGAGATTTTGAGGTAGAATAGACAGAAATGCAAAAATACTGAGGTAGGGACATGAGTTTGTTTGTTTATTTTCCTTTTAGGAATAGAAGCAGGCAAGCTTAATTAAAATTTCAGAAAAATAAATGGAAAAAATGGTCACAACTTAAGCCAGAGCAAGCCCCAATTAGCATTACAAATAATAATAAAGCATTGGAATTTCAATTAAAGTACATTTTATAAATATGTGCCCAACCTATGACAGAAGATAGGAGTAAAATGTCAGTTTTTTAGACAGTAGCATATTTACAATCTTGTTGGGAAAATATATGCAGGTGGGAAAAATCACATGAATAAATGTGTACACACAATTCTGTAATAGTGTTATTATACTAAACCTTACATTTTGTGATGTCTATCACAACAGAGGTGTTGCAAATTGCTAAGAGATTCAGAGTTCAGTTTTAGGTCTTCTAATGAATGACTTTGAAGGAATATTGACCTCTCTTTCCAGTATCTGTTTCTGCATTTCAAGGTAGTTTTTTCAAAGTGAAAAAAGTAAAACTGAAATAATTTTTTTTCTAAAATTTGAAAAAAATGCTCTACACAAGAGACTATTTGTATATGGTCCCAAATAAATAAAAGAGAAAAAATATTTTGTTTATTTTACCTATCTATAAGAGTTCCCTACACTCAGCCTCTCTCACAATACTAATCCATTCTTTAATTCTCTCCTTTTTTTTTTTTATCCTCACTGAATCCATGTATCTTCCAAATGAATCCACTTAAATCTTTCCATCATGAACAACTTTTTCTTATCTTTGAACTTGGATCTGGAGTGCTCTATCACTCACCTACATTCCAGTCCTGTAACCTGATTATTCTTAATTCTCACTGGTTATTCCTTTAAATATAGTAATAACCACATGCACTACATTAAACTAAAATTTTCAAACAAGCCACAAACCGTTTATGAGTATCTTTGTTTTATCAGTGAACCCAAACATCAGTGAGTTAAATAAAGTAGGAAATGTTTGGTTGAGTTCTGTTAATCTTCTTATTGTCAGTCTTCAGTAAAGTTTCAGGTATGCAATTCAGATACTGATAATTTTAATTTAATGAATCTCCATGCTGAGATCCAAAAGCAATCTCCTAAGTTTGAAAACTTCACCTGCCTCCTATTATATATGAAAGCATTTACACTTAATTATTAAAAGTGGCATCTTTTAGATAAGTTTAACATCTGGATTAGTAATAGCATTTGGTCATTGCATGTTTTAATGTGACATGTGAGTAATAAATTATGGCACAAAGTCATAGATTGTCACATCACACGTTAATAATTATTCTTACTATGATAAATACAACTAATTTTAATCAGTAATATCTACACATTAATATATGTACATATATTCAGTTACATTTATTCTTCCCTGCACATTTTAAGTATAAGATTGTTTAGTAAGTTCTTCAGGACAGGATAAACATTGGATTCCTACAATGAAAGTTTTATTTGGTCTGTCTAACTTCAAATCAGAATGATGAATTCCTTAGGATTGTATTTTCTTGGTCCAGGTGAGACAGAATGAAGTTAAGTTCAAGTAAGAAATTATGTGGATTAAAAGGAAGATTGAACTAAAAAATTAAATTTGTAATATTATTGTCAGAATTTACAGAATTTTTTTTACAGAAATCAGATAAACATGACTTTTTATTGACAGTGGTGGGGTTTTAGCTCAGAACTTTGTGTGTGTTAAGTAAGTGCTCTATTACTTGAACAAGGCTCCCTTGACTTTTCATTGTAGGTGATATTTCAAATAGAGTCTCATGCTTTATGCCCTTACTCAGTTGTAGTTGTTCTGCTTATGCTCAGCTGAGGTTGCACTTGTGAACCACTATTTCCAACATATTTGTTGAAATAATGCATTACAAACTGTTGACTCGGGGTTGCAGAGGACTGAAATACTCTCAGTCTTCACATCTCAAGCTTGTAGGATCCAGACATGCACCACCTCACCCATCTACCCTAATGTTTAAAGCATAATAATCATAGCATCATTGGCAGAGATCACAAGAGTGGAAGGACTAGGAAGATGGAAATGAGAAGGATAATGGCATCTCTCTAAACATACATTCCTGGTGACAGGGGCCATAAATTACAGTAAGGTAGTTAAAGAGAAAATATATCATTAAAGAAATAGAAAAAGAGCTCAAGATAAATTAATGAGCGAGATAAAAATGAACATGATATGAAATATCAGATTGCTTTTGCTCAGATAATGTACCTTTGCTATGTGAAGAGGAAAGTCATAAATCTTTTCTCTGAAAGATTGTTTATAAGATGTACTGCCTTACACCTAGCACAAGTGGTATAAATGATAGTTGTGATGTTTGTAGATGTTGATGACCTTTCTTCCAAAGAAATATCTATCTCCATTGTTGTCTTCAAATTCATTCTGAAAAAGCATTGCACCTTCCTTTCTTCTGTCATCCTTTGAATTCAGCTTTAGTTTTTAGCGAATAGATCTACAGTTATTCTAGTTGAATATTTTCGATTAGAATTAATTCACTGCCCAGATAAAGTGGTAATTATATCTCTTCAGCCTTGATGGTAGAGATTGTACTTGGAGCATGGTGATTCTCCATATACCAGTGCACCCTTTGTCCCACCATTTCTGTGACTAAGCCTGGTTTCAACTGGTATGTGAGAGGAATTTGGAAGAGTTTGGAGATGCAGGCTAGAAATAGCATTGTAAGTTCCATAGAAGATGGAATGAAAATTGGACTAGAAGTCATGCATGTCCTCTGGTAAAGAATTTGTCTACATTTTGTCAGTGTCCTAGTATATTTTAAGACTGGCTGAATTCTAACATAAGAATCTAATTAATTTGGTGAAGAAAAATTGAAGACAGCATAGCATTCTGACTACCTCATGGTTATTAATATCTATGTTTAGCAGGTTTACAGTGAGAATTGAAAGCCAAAAGCAGAGTGAAAAAATCTGAAAATCCTACAGTCTGGCTGGAAAAGGAGCAAGTAGAAAGTGGTAGACAAGGAAGATGTGGTCTTTCACAAATTAGCAAATTAGCCTTTTGAAGAGAAACCAAGCACTTCACAATGGGACCTCACAAAAGAAGCCTCAAAAGAAACTCGGGAATTATTTAGGCCCTGCCTATCTCTGAGTTGTAAGGTATTCAATTGTTAACCTAATTTGAAATACTTTCCCTGGAGAAGAGAAAGGTTTGTCTGAGGAGTTTATTGGAGAGAAGAGTCTCAGGGATTTTCTGCCTGGGTTGCCATGGAACTGTGATCCTCAGATCTCAGTCTCCTGAGTAGCTGGGACTAAAAGTGTAAGCCGCTGGCGCTTAGCTCAGTCATTTTTCTTTTAACTTTCTTTATTGAGATTAAGTAATTACATAAATTTGAAAGTACTGTAGGTAGTAGTGATATTAGTTAGTCACAAACATATTTTAACCTTCACAAGGCAAATTGTCATTATCATGGTCTATAAAGCTTATGATCTCTGCAAACTTTGACAATACAATAGTAGCAAAAATAGAACGATTCACTTACACTCCCCAATCTGTTTACAATTCAAATGTTTTCTACCATAGTAAGGTAAAGACTCTAAGTGAGTCATTAATACAATTTTGAATGGTCAAGACTTCCCTTTTATATTCTGATAAACTGGTTTCTATGAACCTGTTCCTGGTGTGCTTTGAGACCTGCAGTAACCATTCTTTAGTTGATTAAATCATCTTGCTAATTCTTTCTTCCTTTGATGTTTTTGCCTATTTATCATACAACTAACTCTGTCAACTATACAATACTACATACTAATTGCTTTATCATTAACAGGTAGAACCTGCAAACAATAATATTATAACATATAGAACCAGTAAATAAAATAAATTTTAAAATAATTTCTTGCCCTACCATTCTTTTTATTCCCATTTTCTTTTTCTTGGCTGTTAAAATGTTACACAAAACATCATGCTGAATAAGACAGATTTGCAAGGAGCTGAACTATAAATTTCTTCACATATTATTTGATGAAGGTAAATAGTGTCATTTTCCACTTTATTAACTTCATGTGATATGCACTCTGATCTTTAAAAAATTATTATATTTCGAAGAGAGAAGAGATAGCTTGTTCAAATTCCCCTCTAGCTGTAATTTATTGGTTCTCTATGACTGCTATGTATCTGAAACTCTGATCTATTAATATTATCAAGAATTTGGGTAATTGGATATATTTTGGTCTAGCTTTATCTAAAAATGTGACAAAAGAAGACAAAGATGTCTTTTTGAAGGGCAATGGAATATATCAATCATTATCCAGGTAAATCAAGCTTTGTGGGGGTAATAATCCATTTAAAAGACTGTTATTTTCATAGTTCTGTCATACCTTTTCCTAATACTGTAGCTTCCAGTATTTCCATGCAATCAATATGTGTGCATTTGACTTTGACATTGTTAAACCCAGGGGCAGTTACCACAAGTATATTGTTTTCAGCTTATGTTTAATTAAGCCTAAGCAGTTGACTTACGTTTTAAGTCATTGGAATTTAATAATCAGGATGCTCTGTGGCAGTTGTGAATATATAATACATTTTTCTTAATAATAATATTGAATGCAGATTTTCAACACAAAGATATAATTTCTCTAGCACAATGATTTCAACAATTTAATGCTCCCTGAACTAACAAGTTACCATGAACTTATATAACAAGACATTCAGTCCTGCATACAAAATTATTTTTTACCACTCATTCACAAATGCCAGACTGATGCCAATGTACATAATGTTACTGTGGGAAGGATTCTGAACATTTTCATTGAAAAAATACTTCCAAAGGAAAGGGAGAAGAAATGATGGAAGGAGTGATACTGGTCAAGCTGCAATGCCCACATAAATAAGCAAGTTGAAGTTTAAGCCCCTAATAAAGAATATTTGTAGATTTTTAGAAAAATGGTCAAAATGTTTTCAGAGTGAATTAATAGGGCAAAGGTATGGTGTAAATATTTTCAGTAATAAGGCAGAAAACATCTTTCTCTTTCGATCACATGTGTGATTTGACTTCTTAGATGAGAATTGCATCTCGAGATAGTATCCAAGTTTATTGAACACTTAGAGATTCATAAACTCGCTATTTTTAATATCTCTTATATTAAAATATACTCTTAGGACATTGGCCACAGTTCCTATTTTGCTGGGGAAAAGAAATATACCAATCCCACCTATAATGCTTTGTGAAATCACTATTAGAAATAACACACACGCACACATTATGCTTCTGCTTTTTTCATTATATCAAGATTTTCAACCTCCAAAATAAAACAAAAACATGAAGATATTATCAACTTGTATAAATCAAAGCATATTTTAGGACTGGTTACCAAGCCAAACAAAGTTGACCTTTGTTTAACAAAGTTTAACAAAAGTTTTAACTTTTTTACTCTATTGAAATTCTGATTATTAGAGAAATGCTCTGACTGAAATTATATCTCCAACAGAGATTTGCTGTCATAACTAGGTGCGTAGTTTTTTAAAAACTTCCTAGAATTTTTTCAGTATATGAGGTAACATGTTGAAATGGGGAAAAAAAGCATTTAACGCAAATCTTTGCACCTATTTGCTTTAGATTTATAAATATCAGTACAAGTGGCAGCCTATCTGAAGAGAATAGAAAAAGAATTTCATGATTTGGGGAATCCTCACAATCTGTGTGTAAAGTTATGCACATTTGGGGGAAAATGAGTCCCCCACCCTCCATTTGTTTCATATATCAGTTCATTAGCTAGTAAAGAAACTAAAAGATCAGGTTTCATATAAGCATTATTGAGAATAACAATTTTGGCAAACTGGGTGCTTTCCTAGTCATTTTGACTGAATCAACCACAATGCTCTTTCCTCTTTAGTTTCAAGAAGTAGGACACTTTGTGTAGAATCTCAACACTCTTTACAAAGGTCAAATTCAGACAACTACGAGACTAATCATCTTCTGGGTATTCAACTGTTAACATATCTCAATTAGGTTGCACAAGAAGTTTTCCAAGTATATCCCATGGGATGAATTTGGATTGTTGTCTTCTTTTATAATATCTCCTGGATTAAAATTGGTAAAAGAAAGCATACTTGGGCTACAAGTCATAAAATACATACTTTTTCATTATAGGAAAAAAGTTGTTTTTTATTGTCAATCTATGATTTAGATAATTCGTTAAGCCATTTGGACAGTATCTAATATTTCTTCTTATTTTTTGTATCTAATATTTCTCTTTTAAATTTATTTTTTTAATTATGAAAATACCGTACAGAGGGGTTACAAATACATGGCCAAGATAACGAGTACATTTCTTACCGAGCATTGTTTCTTCGGTTTTTCTTTTGAACTCGGGGCCTTATGCTTCCTTGGTTGGGCATCTACCTCTAGAACCATAGCTCCAGATCTGCAACTCATTAGTTATTTGGAGATGGAATCTAGCGAAATTATTTGCCCAGACTGGCCTTGAATGGACATTCTCCAAATCTCAGTCTCTTCAGTAGCTATGATTAGAGATATGAGCCACAGGTACCTGTTGGAATCTACCATTTCTAAGAGCTACAAAACACCTGTCATTATGCTGGAAGTAAGCATACAACAGAAAACAGATCCAACTTAAATGCCTTCTTTATGAATCTAATCTTTATGCCACAATAAAGGCAATAAATGAATAAATTGTACGAAGTATGTAGAATGTTAAAAAGTAGTAAGTGCTGTGGAGGAGAATAGTATATTTAAAGTGGTGGGTAGATGCACATCCACTGTTTACATTACTGGGCAGTGTACAACAGAGAGCATTCTTACTTTGTCAGGAACTTCCACTGGGCAGGGCTATTCGATAGAAATACCAGAACAATGACGTTCTTGACAATTTAAGTGAAGATTTGGGGTTTCTGATAAAACAATCTGTAAAAGCCTCCCAAAATATACATTTCACCTCATTGAACAATATGTAGAACATATTGGTGAATCAAAAATTTAATACAGTTAAAGCCTTAGACTTTTAGTAATGAAAAGGAGTGGATGAACATAATATAGAATGACAATAAAGGCTAACTGAAGAACAAAATTTCAGTATACAAGTTTTACTTATATTTCTGAAAGATAATCTAATATTATCTTAGTTTTCCAGAAAATGTATTACATATCCCTGTGAGAATGTTTTATTCATTTCTATCATCTTCTCAAATTTTCTACTCTTTGGTTTTATCTTTTGTTCTTTTTCCTTTTTAAAATTATTAACTTTAAGTAGATGTATAAAGTGGCTTCAGTTCAAGAAGTTGGCTTATGTGTAAAATGTGTCTTAATCAATGTTATCCATTCCATCAATCTCCCCTGATTTCCCAACTCTACCTGTCCCATAAAGTGGCCTGGTTACATTTTTCACATACACACATAAAATGAGTATTTTCAATGAAACAATACCTGCATATATATGACATATATAATATATTATACAGGATATATATATATATATATATATAATTTGTATGTTATGTAGGTTATCTGCATGCAGATAATCCTTATTCCAATTTTTTTGACAGTATAAATATGAAAGCAAAGTATTTTGGGTCCATTCTCAGAAGTTGGATATTTATACCTTTAAGATACTAATTTGATTCCTTTTTTTTAAAGAGAAGACAATTTATAGCACCACAAATGAGACCAGCAAAAAAACAAGAAATCATTTTGTTTCTGAATTCTAGAAGTATGTACTTAAATGCTTGCTTCCTGGGGATTTAAAAGTCCAGCAGCAAAAAAAGAGATATATTTCAAAGCACCAGCCTCATAGATTCTGGTGGTCTTTGAAGAAACCTAGACATAGAGTAATGGTGTCACTGTGGACATTCTAAACTTCTTCTGTTCTTGCAAAATGTTTGGTAGGAGAAAAAGTGAGACAAGATTTTTCATACATTTAGAGCTTAAATGTCAAGGCCCTGATATTTATAGATTATATTGTCTGTGATTGGTAACCATCTATTATAGAGACCACAAAATAAGGTTGATCAACTGAAGATGGAGAGTTTTGTTTTTAAAAATTGGAATTTGTGGTTATATTGAAGAATCACAGTTCCTAGTTCCTTAATTGTTTGTCTTAGATTAATGAAAAAATAATATAAAAACAAATGACTGTAAGTATGAATCAAAGGGATTTTGATGTATTCACATAATAGAATCCAGACCCCAAGACCTGCTCATTGTAATTCACATAAAGGCCGTTGTACGATGTCTGAGAAATATGTACACACACGGAATGGCAGATGTCCAGAGTCCTGATGATTCGATGATAGAAAAATATTTTCATATTAAAATGTACATTTGGTGAAATGTCAGCATAGGATTATGGATAACTTACTCTAAATATTTATATGAATCTTTCAAATTGTATACAGTAAGAACTTAGTGGCGTTGCAACAGAGGAAAGGGTAGAACTGCAAATATTGCACCTCAGAGCTTTTCTTATTTCATGCTGTAATCTTTTTCTTTTAATCTAAGTGGAAACATCTGGAATTCTTACTCAAAGAGAATGTATCTTGAACATTTCCATCAACTTCTACTGTGAGAGAGAAATAGAGACTACATTACCACATAACATACATTCTGACATAGATAGGAAATGTTCATATTATTAATATTCCCAAAAGTTCCTAGATGTTCCTTCTTTGGAATATAAACTACTAAAATCTTTGTACATGCTTACTAAGGCAGAATAAAAAACATCAAGCAAAATATATTCACTACTAGAAAATTTATCCTCCAATCTCACATTTTATTCTTTCTTAGGTTAGTATAATGCCCATAGGTAAGAAACTCTTGACACTTGGTGTATTTTTGTCCTACCGCTGAAATATGAGGGAAAAAAGATGGAGACAGAAAAAAATACAAATGTGAAAACAAACATAAAAAACAACAGCAAATCCCTAATACCTAGGCTTACAGCCTAGCATCTTAAGAGATTTAACCTGAAACTGTTACAAAATGCTTTTGTTGCACATGAGAGGACGGTAGGATAAAATACAGTCTTCATTCAGTTCACATAATCATTTTCTGTTAAATGCTTGGAAGTCCAGCTTTATTCTACAGCACACCAATTACACAGCAGAGCATAATTATTTTACAGTCAATTGAGTACGCCAAATGAGCATATTTATGAAACTTGATTTATACTTCATACTAGCAACACTACATGGAGCATAGCTTTCCCTCCCACCAACCCTGTGGCCGGTAAAGCTGTTGGAGGACTCTGTTTTCACCCCAAAGTAAAATCATTGAAGTCTGAACAATCCTTTTGAATGTTGGTGCTGCACTTAGCTTTCTCCTACCAAGTTTACTGCAAAGAGTGAAGGCAAGGCAAGCAATGTGGTATCTGTGGAGAAGCTCTATAAAAGTTTTATTGCCTTAGTTCATGCCCTGATTCTTGCTGTGGTGAGCTAGTACATTTTTCATTAGCCTATCCCACAAAGCAATGAGACCGTCTACATTTAAGTAATGACCTTCTCCATATAAACTCAAATTTGTTTTCTTTGATCTTCAATAACCAATAATTATTTATGAAGGGTTGAATAATACCCTAAGGTAATGTCAGAGTTATGACCTTCATAAGAACTTTTCTGAGCATGCACGTCTATGTTTTTGAAAATGGCTCTCCCACCCGATTCCTCAAGGTGATGGCATGTTCTCACAGGTCTGTACTGTTTGCAGAGTCTCAGGTTTGCAGTGATGGCTTTTTCATACCATCAGTGAATTTGACATGGCCTCTGTAAACCATGCAAATCAAGCTTCTCTTTTAGGTACAAAAATTATCTAGGCTGATATTCTGTAGCTACTTCAGAAGTGATAGATTTACGTAATAAGTGATTTTGTTGAATTTATGGATTAACTACATGCCGTGAATGTGTTTTACTTATTAATTGCTACATTTTAGCCAAACACCTTAGAGTATAAAAATCTTCTGATTTTATTCAAGATTGAAGGGAGAGAAGGGCATATTCAGAATTAATGAGAACATGGTACAGTTTCTGGTCTCTGTAATATTTTATTTTTTACCTTCCAGTTCTGCGCACAGACTAATATGAGGCCCATAAAGCAAGATGCTTCTAAGTTAAACTTGCAAATGAAAGGAGATTTTTCTCCCCTCTCACCATACCTGTGTGCAGAAGCTCATAGTGCCAGACTTCTAGCACAGTAAACCAACGTATTAAGATAAGCAGATGTTTTCCTTATTAACTATATGAACCAGCTGGCTAAAGGCCAAATCAAGTCTGGGGAATAATTTTAACTGGTCTGCTTGTTATTATGAAAACTGACTGAACACTCTACCCTGGTCCCCTTCCCCTCCTAAAGATGATGTTTCTTCCAGTGTAAGATTCATGAAAAAACAGGAAGGAGAGATAATTTCAGAGATTTAATTAATTGTTAGTTGCAAGTTTATCCAATTACCTGCTTAAAATATAAAGTGCACAGCATTTGAGACACTAGCATCTTAATTCATTATGATATGGACAATTAGAGAAAACACAGAAATAAACTCTCCTAAACTCTAGAATCAGCTGTGCTATCCAATTGAATCTTTACTTAAAGAATCTCAGTTCCTCAGAGAGCATGAAACTAGGCTGCACATTGCCTGATAAACAGGAAAGAAATGAGAGTAAGTTTGGCTAACAATTAGGCAGTATCAAGATCATCTCACGTATTATTCAACTTTTAGTCATTGGATATTATTTATTCTAGCTATAACCACCCTAATTTATTTTAACTTCACCTTTTATAAAGAGACTCATAATTTAATATTTATGCTGATTTTATGCTCCTAATCTAGACTAACTCAATTTGAACAAATCCAAGAAAAAGTATAATTTGCAATAATGATTCTTAAAAATGTAACTCATTGTCTCGTCCATATAATTGTGGCCCCTCTGTGCAGTATTTTCACAATAAAAAAATGTAGACTGCTCAAAGATGATTTTGCAAAAAATTTTTCTTGGACACTTGAATATCCACCTTTATAAAATTTCTAGTTGTTCTAGTTTATTGGTAAATTCTTTATTTCTATATTATTTTGTTTTTAATTATTATATTAGTTTTGTATTGTGAGAAATTAACCCATGAGAAACATAAGAGGGTTCATGTAACTTTCTATATGTACTTATACATATATTTATGCATATATATAATACACACACATATATTGTTTAGTAATACTCTTTATTACAGAGCTGGCCAGAATTCACAGCTAGTTTTGGAAACTGTTTTCAGAGTGAACTCAATTATTTAGCTGAGTTGTGGGATTGAAATATGCTAAACATAGGTTGTAAGTCTTGACTTTGTCATTAGTTACTTTAACGGCCTTCTATCATGTACTTCCTCTTCATAAGCCTTAATTTCCTTACACTGACAGGGAGAGGAAGTGAAAAAAATTGCTGTTAAAATCCTTTCAGGTTTGAACATTTATGAGAACAACCATTTGAGTTGGGGAAAAGAAGAGTTGGCAAAGAGAGAAAAAAGATAACAAAGGCAGAATTCATTTTTTTCTCAGGGCTAATCCTGAGTCTGCTGCAAGTTAAATTGCATAGCTCCTCCACTGGATTAGTAAGAAGGTAGACAGAGTTATTGATTAAGACACCACTGATGATCTAGTAAATTATACATGACTGAAGTTAAGAATACCAAGCAGATACTTTTGGACTATTTCCCTCAAGGCTAATGAATGTTGCCAGTTCCTTTTGTGGAATCTCATAAAACTACTCAGGACATTACAAACAAACAATAATGGACATTTTAAAAATTTTGATTCTAAAATTAAATACAATAAAGAGACTGAAAAAGAGTTATGACATTTTGTAATTTTTTTAATAATTAAGTTCCTGAAACTCAATTTTTCTCATATTTTCTACCTTATAAAGAAATGACTAGCTGGGTACCAGTGTCTCATGCCTGTAATGCCCACTACTCAGGAGGCTGAGATCTGAGGTTCACAGTTCAAAACCAAAGACTCTAATCTCTAATAACCTACCAGAAAACTGGAAGTGGTATTGTGGCTCAAGTGGTAAAGTGCTAGCCTGAACTAAGGAGCTGAAGGACAGCGCTCAGTCCTAGAGTTCAAGTTCCATAACTGACAGGGAAAAAAAATGAAAGAAAGAAATGACTGAGTCAACAAATGGGAATACCTTAAAATAAAAAGTTTCTGCACAGCTAAAGACATAGCTACCAAACTAAAAAGACAGCCAAGCAATTGGGAAAATATATTTACCAGCAATAAATCAAAAAAGGCCTGATATCCAATATTTACAAAAAAAATCTAACAAACCAATCATTAAGTGGACAAGGGAGCTAAAGAGACACTTCTCAGAAGAAGATAAAAAAAATGGCAAAAGAAACACATGAGGAAATGGTCATTATCCTTGGCCATAAAGGAAATGAGAATAAAAACAACCCTGAGACACCATCTTTCCCCAGTCATAATGGCCCACATACTAAATTTAGCCAATGACAATTGCTGGAGGGGATGCCGAGAGAGAGGAACCTTGCTGCACTGCTGATGGGAATGTACACTAATACAACCACTCTGGAAAACAGTCTGGATTTTTCTCAAAAATTAAACATAGACCTTCCCTACAACCCAGCCATACCACTCCTAGGCATCTACCCTGAACAACAGGAACCAGGATACAAGGACACATGCACCTCCATGTTCATTGCTACAATCTTCACAATGGCCAAGGTATGGAAAAAACCCAGATACCCCACTATTGATGAATGGATCCAAAAAATGTGATACCTATATGCAATGGAATATTTCACAGCCATTAGAAAGAACAAAATAATGACATTCACAGGGAAATGGATAGAACTAGAACAAATCATGTTGAGGGGACAAAAGCCAAGATCAGAGAGACAAATGACACATAGTTCCCTGATATGTGGACGTTAAATTCAAAAAGCAACAAGAAATGACTAAGCAAACAGGACCCAAGAAACAAAGGACCTCTTCTTAATTTGTTGCACCGTTTTTAGATGACTCTATGTTCTTTCTTTTTGTATTGTGAGAATACCGTACAGAGGAGTTACAATTACATGAGCAAGATAACGAGTACGTTTCTTATCAAGCATTGTTGCCTCCTCGTTGTTTCCCCTTCCCATCCCTTCCCATACTTCCCCTCTCCCCCCACCGATCCTCCCCCCACACCCCACCAAAGTTATTAAGTTCATTTTTCGACATAATGACTTGTACATCTCATTGTTGCGATGGGTCCACCTGTATCCCTAGTTAAACGATTTGTTTTTTTCCCTTCCCCTCCACAAATTATACCAACATCAAAAACAGTGAAAGTATGGGTTATACTTTCATAGAAATCATCTTATAAATATGATAGAAACAATTGCATGAAAGGAAAAAAAACAAAAATAACCATTTGAATACATATCTTAGGATTCATTTCCCTAACATCAACTTATCTGACCGTTTCTGCTTGTCTCAGACATATTCTAGTTATTGCAAATAAGGGAAACCATGGGACCTATGTTTCTTTGGGCCTGGCTTACTTCACTTAATATAATTTTTCCAAGTCTTTCCATTTCCTAACAAATGGGGCAATGTCATTCTTTCTGATGGAGGCATAGAATTCCATTGTGTATATATACCACATTTTCTTGATCTATTCATCTACTGAGGGGCATCTAGGTTGGTCCCATATCTTAGCTGTGGTAAATGATGCCGCAATAAACATAGTCGTGCTGGTAGCTTTAGTATGGTCTTGTTTGTGATCATTTGGGTAAATGCCCAAAAGTGGGATTGCTGGGTCATAGGGGAGCTATATGTGGAGTCTTTTGAGGAACTTCCATACTACTTTCCAAAGTGGTTGAACAAGTCTACCCTCCCACCAACAATGCAGTAAGGTTCCCTTCTGTCCATATCCCCTCCAGCATCTGTTGTTATTAGAGTTCTTGATTATTGCCGTTCTAACAGGGGTGAGGTGGTATCTAGGTCTCCTTGGCACAGGCCAAAATTTTCTTAATAGAGACCCAGGAACACAAGAGATCAAAGAAAGGTTGGACAAATGGGATTGCATGAAATTGCAGAGCTTCTGCATGGCAAAGGACATAGCTAGCAAGATCAATAGAAAGCCCACAGATTGGGAGAAGATCTTCACTAGCCATACAACAGACAAGGGTCTCATATCTAAAATATACTTAGAACTCAAAAAATTAAATCCCCCAAAAACAAATCTTCAAAGAAACAACTGCCCAATAAATAAGTGTTCTAAAGACTTAAAGAGAAACTTCTCTGAAGAGGAAAGAAGGATGGCCAATAGACACATGAAGAAATGCTCAACCTCTCTAGCCATAAAAGACTCTATATTCTTGACCCCACATACACTTTATATATATGTGCACATCTGAGGGAAGATAGGAGGAGGGCATAGAATCAGAGGGAAATGGTTAAAAAATACAGCAGAGGTGCCCATCAGCTGCACTGGACATTGATAAAAGTGAACTAAGCAACTCAAGGACAGCAATGAGAGGAAAAGAATAAGAGGGAAAGGTGGAACAGCTTACTTACACTAAGCAAAAGGAAAGAAATATACATAACACTTGATTTGGAAGAAATCTACCTGCAGACAGGTAGATTCTATCTAAATTCTGTGCAAAAAAAGAAGAAACAAACAAAAAAACTGTTTTCACTGGATTTGATGTTGGTATACTTTGTGGAGGGAAGGGAAAAACAAATTGTTTAAATAGGGTTACAGGTGGACCCATTGCAACAATGAGATGAACAAGAGGCTATGTCAAAAAATGAACATAACCACTTTGGTGGGGGGAGGGCAAGGATGGTAAGGGGAAACAAAGGAGGAGGCAACAATGCTGGATAAGAAATGTTTTCATTACCTTGCTCATGTAATTGTAACCCCTCTATATGGTATTTTCACAATTTAAAAAACGTATTAATAAAAACAAAACATGACTTCACTATTACCTTTAATCAAAAGTTTTTGTTGTTGTTTATATATTTTATATGGCATTTTTTGTACATTTCTTATTGTAAAAATGCTGTAGAGAGGGGTTCCAATTACAGGGCCAAGGTAATGAGTAAATTTCCTATTGAGCATTGTTGCCTCCTTCGTTTTTCCCCACCATCCCTTCCCTCCGACCTCCACAACTACCCCTTCTCCCCCACCCCACCGAAGTTGTAAAGTTCATTTTCAACATAGTGTTTTGTACATCTCATTGTTTCACCTTTTTGTTTGTTTGGTTTTTTTTTGCCAGTCCTGGGGCTTGAACTCAGGGCCTGGACACTGTCCCTGAGTTTCTTTTGCTCACAGCTAGCACTCTGCCACATGAGTCACCATCTCATTGTTAAAGTGGGTCAACTGGTATCCTTATTTAAGCATTTTGTTTTTTTCCCTTCCCCTCCCCAAATTAGGAAAGGATATATACAATATGCAGGGCACCGACATCAAATACAGTGAAATCAGGGGTTATGCTGTGGGGGAGGAACATACAAAGAAACAAAAATAATCACATGGTACATTATAAATACGTTACAAACAATAGCAAGAAAAAAAATATTTGTGTCCCTATCTTCGGGTTCATTTCACTAAACATCATCTGATACAGTCATATGTACATACCTTTTGGTCTTTTCTGCTTGTCCTACACATATACTAGTTATTGCAAATAAGGGAAACCATGGAGCCTGTGTTTCTTTGGGCCTGGCTTACTTCACTTAATATAATTTTTACCAAGTCTTTGTTTTTTCTTTTTTCTCTTTTTTTTTTCTTTTTGTCAGTTGTGGGGCCTGAACTCTGACCTTGGGCACTGTCCCTGAGCTCTTCAGCTCAAGGCTAGCACTCTACCACTTGATCCACAGTGCCACTTCCAGCTTTTTTCCGTTTATGTGGTGCTGAGGAATTGAACACAGGGCCTCATGCATGCAAGGCAAGCACTGTACCACTGAGCCACCTTCCCAGCCCCCAAGACTTTCCTAACAAATGAGGCAATGTCATTCTTTCTGATGGAGGCATAGAATTCCATTGTATATATGTATGCATACCTATATACATATAGATACACACACACACACATATATATATATATCATACTTTCTTGATCCATTCATCTACTGAGGAGCATCAACTGGTTCCATCTCTTAGCTATGGTAAGTAATGTTGCAGTAAACATAGTTGTGCTGGTAGCTGTAGTATGGCCTTGTTTGTGATCATTTGGATAAATGTCCAGAAGTGGGATTGCTAGGTCAAAGGGGAGCTCTATGTGGAGTCTTTTGAGGAACCTCCATACTTCTTTACAAAGTGGTTGAACAAGTTTACCCTCCCTCCAAAAATGCAGTTGGGTTCCCTTCTGGCCACATCTCCTCCAGCATCTGTTGTTACTAGATTTCTTGAATATAGTCATTCTAACTGGGGTGAGGTGGAATTTCAATGTTGTTTTGCTTTACATTTCTTTTATGGCTGTAGTGGTTGAGCACTTCTTCATGTGTCTATTGGCCATCCTTCTTTCTTCTTCAGAGAAGTTTCTCTTTAAGTCTTTAGACCACTTGTTTATTAGGCAGTTGTTCCTTTGGGGATTTGTTGTTGGGGGATTTAATTTTTTGAGTTCTAAGTATATTTTAGATATGAGACCCTTGTCTGTTGTATGGCTAGTGAAATCTTCTCCCAATCCGTGGGCTTTCTATTGATCTTGCTAGCTATGTCCTTTGCCATGCAGAAGCTCTGCAATTTCATGCAATCCCATCTGTCCAACCTTTTTCTGATTTGTTGTGTTTCTTGGTCTCTATTAAGAAAATTTTGGCCTGTGCCAAGTAGACCAGGGGTTTCACCTATTCCTTCCTGTAATGTTTTCAGCGTGTCTGTTTTGATTTCGAGGTCTTTGATCCATTTGGAGTTGATTCTGGTGCTGGGTGATATATAAGGATCTAGTTTTATTTTTCTACAGGTGAATAACCAATTTTGCCAGCACCATTTACTAAAGAGGCTGTCTTTTTCCATTCTCTTTTAGCTCCTTTATTGAAGATTATGTGGCTATAGTTCTGTAGATCCACTTCTGGTTCTATTCCATTGGTCCTCATTTCTGTTCTTGTGCCAGTCCCAAGCTGTTTTGAATACTATGGCTTTGTAGTAGAGTTTGAAATTTGGTATTAATATTCCTCCAGCACTGTTCTTTCTGTTAAGGATCGTTTTTGCTATTTGGGGTCTTTTATTTTTCCATATGTATTTTTGGAATGCTTCTATTTCATTGAAAAATGAGGTTGGAATATTGATAGGTATCGCATTGAATTTGTAGATAGCCCTTCATGATGTTGATACTTTCAATCCAGGAACATGGGAGGTTTTTCCACTTTCTAAGTTCTATTTTGATTTCCTTTTTCAGGTTTTTAAAGTTTTCATCATAGATGTCCTTCACTTCTTTAGTTAACTCCTAGATATTTTATTTTTTGTGGAGCAGAGTTGCTTTCCTGATTTCAGCCATTCTCTTCTCATTGTTGACAAACAGAAAAGCCACTGATTTTTGAGGGTTAATTTTATACCTTGCTACTTTGCCAATGTTTTGAATCAGCCCAAGTAATTTGGGAGTGGAGTCCTTGGGATTCTTTTTTTTTTTTTGTTGTTGTTCTTGGGGCCTGAACTCAGGGCCTGAGCGCTATCCCTCAGCTCTTCAGCTCAAGGCTAGCCTCTATCACTTAAGCCACAGTGCCATTTCCTGTTTTCTGGTGGTTTATTAGAGATAAGAGTTTCACAGACTTTCCTGCCCGTGCTGGCTTTGAACCATGATCCTCATATCTCAGCTTCCAGAGTAGCTAGAATTATAGGCATGAGCCACCGGCACCAGGCCCGTGGGATTCTTTAAATACAAGATCATGCCATCTGCAAAGAGGGAGAATTTTATTTCTTCTTTCCCTATTTGGATCCCCTTTATGTTTGCATCTTGTCTTGTTGCTGTAACTAGGCATTCTAATACTAAATTGAAGGGAAGTGGAGAGAGTGAACATCCTTGTCTGGTTCCTGAGTTTAGAAGAAATGGTTTTAGTTTTTCAACATTAAGTATAATGCTGGCTGTAGGTTTGTCATAAACAGCCTTTATTATATTGAGGAATGTTCCATGGATTCCTAGATATTTTCCAGAACCTTCATCATAAAGGGGTGTTTTTTATGGCATTTTTTTTTTACCACAAATATATTTTAACCAAAAATAGCAGACAAGCAAAAACATCAATCTCTCAGAATAATATGTGAAATTGCATAATTACACAATATTAAATATATAGCAAGAAACAACTACACTTGACAAAGGTTTTAAATAGTTCCTTAGACTATGTATAGCATACTTAAATCAAGATTTTTTGTGTGCTTTATTTGTTAATCCTTATTATCTATCCATATGGGAGATTCTTTTCAATGTGATTGTAGTAAATACAGGTATCAGTACTCAAAAGTACTCAAGAAGTTCTTTACATGTAAATAATGCTCTAGCCAGTTTATGTGGAGTCTTACTATAACACACTGAGGTTCTAATAGTATTTCTGTAGTGGTTACATGTTCACTGAGAGTTTCTGTATTGAACAGTTGAAAATCATGAGATAAGTATATCATTACTACTGCTAACAATAATTATCTGGTGACAGATGTGAATTCTAAAACCACATTCCTTATTTTCTAATTATTTATTAGCATCAATTAATTGTACAAAGGTATTTCATTGTGATATTTCTAACATAAAATATAAAATGATCATTATGACAAGTTTTTTATGGTTTTCACTGTGCTCTCTCTATATAAGTATATGTACAGATATACATATATCTGTATATACATATATGTATGTATATGTCACATAATATATGCTCTATTATACAAGATATAGATAGATGATAGATAGATAGATAGATAGATAGATAGATAGATAGATAGATAGATAGATGTTACTTTGGTAGTACTCCTACTCATTGATAGTCTTCCCTCACAAACAGTTTTTCCATATCATTTTTATCTTGCAGGATTTATTTTTATTGTGAGAATACCATGCAGAAGAGTTACAATTACATGGGCAAGATAACGAGTACGCATTGTTTCCTTCTCCTCGTTTCCCCTTCCCATACTCCCTCCACTCAGTGGTAAAGCACTTGCCTTGCAGGATTTTTTAAACGTGTAGCTGCTCCATATGAATAAAGAAATGTGATATTTGTCTAAGTTTGGCTTATCTTTCTTAAGGGAACCTACAGCTCTATCCACTTTACTGCAAATGGTGTAAATTCTCTCTTCTTTATGGCTGAATCTATCCTTTAATATTAATGATGTAACAGTGTAATGTAGAAATGTAAATTCACTTTCAAATATTTTTATATTGAAGAAGCCTATATGTAGAGTAATTGGAAACGTTCTGGACATATTTATTTGAAGTATACTACTTTTCCTTAATGAAACATCTCATCTGAAGTAGAATATTTTCAAGATATGTTCCTAATAGAAGAAATAAGAAATAAGACATTGCAATTGAAAACCATTAAATATTTTTGTTTAATTTTCCTTTTTACTTCAGAAAGTATCTTCATAAACTCTGAGATTATTTTTCATGTATTTTCTCAGAAATGTAATGTTTATGCAGTTATCTTGCAACACTACATAGCATTTTGACATTTTCTACAAATTTACATAAATTGTGTCATGCATTATAATCCATGACTAGAGCTTATATTTATTATGCATATTTTCTCGAAAAAATCATATCATAGCTTTTTTGCTATAGACAAAAATTCTTCACAACACATGAAAATAAACTTACCAACACCAACAGAAAAGGACCAAAACTTACCAACAATAGAAAAGGATATCTTTTTCATAGAAATTAAAAGTCATTTGAAAATTCGTAGTGCTACCTTGTTACTCTTTAGTTGTGAATATGGATACTGGTTTGCTCCATTTCTTCTATTGCTATATATTTGCCCCTGAATGTGAGTCAAAATGACTGGTAAATCAATATGCACATTAAATTTTTTGGGGGGTGTCTGGTCGTGGGCCTGAACTCTGGGCCTGGGCGCTGTCCCTCAGCTCTTCAGCTCAAGGCTAGTGCTTTACCACTTGAGCCACAGTGCCACTTCCGGCTTTTTTTTCTGCTTATGTGGTGCTGAGGAATCAAACCCAGGGCCTCATGCATGCAAGGCAAGCGCTCTACCACTGAGCCACCTTCCCAGCAATATGCACATTAAATTTATGCTAACAAATACATTTTACAAAGCAAAGAAATATACAAAAATAGAATTCATGAAAGAGAATCCAGTATAGACAGATAAACATATATACATATATATGGATGTATGGATATATGTGTGTATATATATATATATACATATATACATGTGCATATACTCAGCATCACAAAGGAAAGATTATTTTTATTTATCAGAGTGTAGAAACTAAGATACTCAAAAACTATAAATACTCCTCTATACATTTGTTACCATCCTATGTATATGGAGCCAGTCCATATATATATATATATATATATATATATATATATATATATGATAGAGAGAGAGAGAAACTAAATATAGGTTGTTTAAGGCTCATAGGTAGTCAGCTGCCCATTGCTTATAATTGAATAGAGAAATTTTTGAGTTCTTCCACATTTTTCTCTTCCATAATAAAAAGCAAAACATTTTGTTCATAACTTAGATTTCCTCTTTTAAATTGTCGACAATGGCACTGGCTTTTACCATGTCTCTATCATATCCTTCCAAATGTTTCTAATTGCCCTAAACAAATCCAAGACATTACTTTCTGCTTACTGTGATTTTGTTCTTTAAATAGTTGCAGAAAGGCTTATCAGTTAAACATGTCAATTTATGTGTAAAATGCATCTTGATTGGTGTCATGGCTTCAATCCTTTTCCCTCTTTCAATTGATCTCAGTCCCACTCATCACCTTAAATTTCTTAGTTCCATTTGCATGTTTGCACCTTGAATGTTGTCTGTACTCACCAACAATTCTTCTCCATGCATCAGCCTCCATTACTCTCAACTCCACCCACGTCAAACATAATGTGTTTCAGCTTTCTGATATTCATGTTATTAAATTGTCTGTTCATTGTTGAAAGAGTTTACCTCATAGAAATCAACTCCTGAGTATAAATATTTTAATCAGTTTGAATGTAAAAATATGTATATGGTCCTGTTGGTTTTTCATATATCTGTATATCATAGATCTAAATTCCACTTACAAGAGAAACCTTTTTCTCTCTGATCCTGACTTATTTATTCAACAGAAATTTTTCCAGGTCCATCCATTTCCTTGTAAACAATGTAATATTATTTTTCTGATAGATGAATAGAAATGATTGTAAATACATACTATGTTTTATTGGTCCATTCATCAATTCTGGGGCATCTGAACTATTTCCAAAACTTGGCTAAAGAGTACTGAAGTAAAAAAATAAGTGTATAAGTACCTTTACTGTATGCTGATTTAGAGTATTTTCAGTAAATATTCAAGATTGTTATTGTTGAATCATAGAATAGTGCTGTTTTGCGTTCTGATAAAGAATTTCTATCCTGACTTCCAAAATGGTTCCACTAATTTATATTCACCTCAACAATGTAATATGGTTCCTATTCCCAAACATCTTAGCAAGCATTTGTTTATAATGCTGGCCATTCTGACTGGAATGAGAAAGAATCTCAACAATGTTTTGGTTTGCATCTCCTTTATAGCATTTTGAGCATTTTATAATGTACGTATAGACTATCTGTATCTCTTCTTCTAAGAAGCATCTATTTAATTATTTTATTTATTAGTTAAATATGTTATTTATTCCTTGGAGATTTAGATATTTTAGCATATTGTATTTTCTACTGATTAGACCCTTACCAGATGTATATCTATTCAAATCCTTTATATCATTCTGTAATCCATAATTTCAGACTTGTGATTATATCTTACACTCTGCAGAAGCTTTTCAGCCTCCATACAGTCTCATTTTTCAATTCTCTCTTGTTTCTGAGCTCCTAGAATTCTTCTCAAGAGGTCCCTGCCTATGCCAATAAGTTCTAGTATTTCCCTTATTCTTTCCTCTAGTGATTTCAAGATTGAGTTTTTAAGATTGAGGTCTTTAATATCACTTGATAGTAATGCAAGGTGAAAGACAGAGATCAGTCTTATGGATGTCTAGTTTTCTCACCAGCATACACTTTTGGGTCTTTTGTCAAAAATCAGATAGCTGTAAGTATATGAGTTCATTTCTGGATCTTCAAGTCTGGCCCATTAATATTCACATCTGTGTTTGTGCCAATACCAAGATGATTTTGTGTCTATGACTCTGTAGCATATTTTGAAGTCTGGAATTATAGTAATTCCAGTACTGGTTTTTGTTTTGTTGTATTTCAATTGTAGTTTGATTTTTTTTTCTTGTTTGTCTTTTGGTATTTGTTTGGCTGAGGATTTTCTATTCTCTTTGATGCTTTTTCTGCTTCTACCCCTTACATTTTTTGAACTTTTAGATAGACATAGATCCAGAGCTACTAATGACACACATGCTATAAATCAGACCACTAGTTATTCTTACTGAAAATTAAATTTATTCAGAACCTAAAAATAATTTGATTCTTGAAATTCCTCCCTCCACCTCATCAACTTGTTTTAGAGTCTACTACAGTTAATTGTGGATTTTTTTCTTTCTACCATTGAAAATACAACAGAATCTATGAGAACCACATGTATGTATTCTAGAGCTACCTAAACATCTCTTCCAACACAACAGGAGTCCCAGTGTATTATATATACATATACATATATATAAATTTTCTTTAAGTAGTTGAATAAAAGAATGATATTCAACAGAGCAGTTTATGAACAGAGTGCCTCTTGATCAATGGCACCACTTTTAACATTCTAATCCACTTCTCCCAACCAACCTTTTCTTAATTTTGAGGTTATATTTTGAATATTTTGCCATTTAACAAAGTACTTTAAATATACAATGCACATATTCACTCTGCCTCAGCCTATCCCTTCCCTTATTTTGCTCAGTTCTAATCTGATCTTTTTCCCCCTCTACATTTGTTCTCAATATTTCTGCATGTTGTCTTAAAGAAAAATGGAGTATTCCATTTGCATTTCTATAGACTTATTATTTACCATCTATCAAAAATTTAAAGAATAGATTGACAATAAGGAATTAAGGTTGTAAATTCATAAGATTTTTTGTCTATTTCCTCATATCAAAATAAAAACCCAAAGTCAATTTCCAAGGGTACCTTTTATATACGTTTTCTTTTCTATAGAATTCTTCATGTTCATGTAATTGTAGTTGTCTAGTCAAGTTGCATATCAAAATAAGGAAGTAAAATTTAACAATTTAAAGGAGAACTGATTGTATTAATTGCTTGCTAATGTAACTGTTATTGCTGATAAATTTTATACTACACAGTAATAAACTTGTGTCCCTTTAAGCATTTTACTTGAATCCATTAAGGCTAAGTTTCTAAGTACCTGCTGTTCTCATTATTTCAAGTTGTTTTAATCCCTTTGTGTCTATGTTTTAAATTTAGACTCTATAATGGACTAGCAAGTCTAAAATCTTTCCATTTAACATTTCCTTAGCTCTAGAAGTTAATTTAAATGAGAAGACATCAGCAATTTCCCAACATGGGGATTGATTAGAAACAACAACTAGTTGTTGTCTTATATGGAATAAGATAACAGGAGTGAGAACCTTATGATCATACATTTAAGTTAAAAAATGGAACAACTATTGCTGAGAAATTGCAACACAATAGACTCTATAAGTATTGAAGGCCATAGACCAGTATGAAAAGTCTGAAAATGTTTATAACAATCAGAGACTGGTGAAAAGTGTCTGTATTTATGAAAGTGTAGCATATGGGTAGTCCTTAGTTGTATATATTCTGATCTTTTTTCATCCTTAAAGACTTTTTAATCTTTCCAAAAGTCATGAAAGGTTTTTCATTGCCTAGAGTTTCTTAATTTCTACCAAATGACTTTTGAGCAGTTTCTACTCTGACCTCAACTCTCACATAAAAATATTCATATGGCAAAAGTTATCACTGAATTCTTTCCAGTTCTTTGTTATCTGTATTTTCTAATATATCTGGCACTTTTTTTATCAACTCCTCTTTTATGATCTCGTCTTCCCTAACTACCATTAAAACTTTTTCCTCTTTGGTTTTGAATTTTTTGAGTCTTCATATATTGACACTTATTACTTACACTGTTTTTTTGTCTACCATGTCCATAAATATTTGTGTTCACTAATTTTCCATGCTCACTCTCACTCCTTTTTTCATGATCTATTCCTTGACTGTGAAAACTCATCTGCTTTTGCATTGCCAACTCATAGCCTTGCTTGAGGCTTTTCTTTCACACAACCCAAAGCTATATTTAAACTACCTTCAAATTTGAGCTCAGTGACTCATACACATCTCCATTTCGGCATAGCCAAAAATTACTTTTAATCTCATCTGTTCTCATGAGAGGCATCACAGTGTGACTACGAGTTTTCTTCTGGAGCTAGAACCTGTGCAGGCTGGCTTTACCTTTTACCAACTTATTACCACTATGAGCAATTTTTTTCATGCATCTCAGTAACTCTCTACAAATGCTGAAAAAGTAGTACTGTTTTCACAAACCAGGTGTTAACTTTCAATAGCTTAATACCTATGCATGAGTTAGCACAATGCATGGGAGTTTCCTGATGAAACAGTTAGGTTGACTTCCTCAGTGAACACTACCAGTCTTCTTGTTTCCCTAAGCTAAAAACACTGATACAATCATACCAACTTTCCCACAGCTCAGAGGCTCAATTACTTATCAAATGCTTCCTCATACTTGGCTAAAAATTTCTTATAGCTTCTTCTCTCCTAAGCATTCTGAAAACCATAATTCCATCACTTTTTTCTGGGAATTACTTAAATCATTCTAGTTATCTTTTCTGTCTCCATTTTCTTTCATTTTCATGAAAGTGAGTGGTCTAAAAACAGAGTTAACCTTGTTACTTTTTTTGAAACTGGCTTTTGTTTCTTTTTAAAACAAATTCCAAACTTCCTTATATGATATAAAGATCAATATTACTGTGTCCCAATCCTGCATTCTTAACCCCTACCCCTGTAAATTGTCTATGTTGAATACTTTCCCTAACAAGTCTTTTCTAAGAGATAAATTTCTAATCATTATTTGGTAACATTACAAAGGTAGCTCCTCTTTAGACTCCCTGGTATCTTACCATACATCTGTTCCCTAAGAAGAGTTGCTTGTTTACATTTGACACATTTTTTAAGGCTTTTCACATTGCACTGTCATTGCTTCTTTGTTTAGTTTACTCTAAGGCAATGGTTTTTTAAAAATTTTATTCTCAAGGTGATGAACAGAGGGGCTACAGTTACATATATAAGGTACTGATTACACTTTATGTCTAACTTGTTACCCCTTCCCTCATTTTTATCTCTCTTTCCCTCCCTCATTACCCCTCCTAGTTGTACAGATCATTTCCAACATATTGTCTTGTGAGTATCGCTGTTGCATAGACTATGTCATCTCCTGCATATATTCTTGAATAATAGATTGATTGCTCAGTACCATATTTGTTATCAAATGGTCCTAAGCTTAATGGCTGACTCGTCTACCATGGAAGTTTGATGTTTGCTTATTAGAAGGCTTGGCTCTACACGATGTTTTAAGGAATGGGTTGATAAAGAAACTGGAATCCAAATCATAGTTACTAAAGTTGGTCATGGGAAAAACATCCAACTAAGCAAAAGGAAGAGAATGGAGACAATGAAATTCATTAATCACATCTGTTTATATCATTTTGTCTGGGATTTGGTCATATGACCACACTGCAGTGTAAAGGAAGCTGAGAAGTACAATTTATCTGTTCCAAAAGGACAATGATTTTGTAGTATTCATTTCCTCTAATTCATGTTAGGTATCACAACAAAGCCCAGATGCATTGAGTGGCAAAAAAGTTTTTGGAACCAGAATTCTCTATGAGGGTATTTAAGAAGTATCTTGGCCTTAAATTACTATCCTTCACTTTTAATGAAATTAATGTTTCTGTATTTTATTCTTGTGCAGATAATTCTGCTGTATATTCAAGAATAATTTATTAAGTACTAACTAACAAGGTACTAAATAGTCCTTATAATAGATAAACCTTAAAGCACAGAATAAACTAGAATAACTTTTAAGTAGAGGAAATTTTAAGTAAAAATAATAGTTGATTGATCCAATATTAAAAACTCAGTATTGGGCAAAATGTGCTATCTCAAATGTTTTAATTCAAGCTACTCAAGGGATAGAGATAAGGAAAATTACAATTTGAGGCCCATATGGACAACAAATAAGCCAGTTGTGGTCATGTGTGCCTGTTACTTCAGCTGCAAAGAAGGCTACAGGTGGGGAGATCACAATCTAAAGCTGACAATCACAATCTCAAACAAGACTATCACAAATTAAATAAGTCATATTATATCTGGCATTATGAAAAAAAGATTCAACCATCTGTGTTCATATTTTCTTAGTCTATAAAACTATAGCACAATACTTACTTGGCTGGCTACTGTAAGACTCAAGGTAATGTCGATAGTGTGTTGCGTACAAAAGTACTACCCAATAAATGGCCACACTAGAAACAGGATTGCTACTAAAGATATTACTTCAAAGGGCACTTTATATGATATTTATACCATTTCATGATATCCATTCATATAGACACAGTTTTGAGAATGTATTACAAAATACAGAATATGAAAAACTGGTTCTGTGTGTATTAGAGAAAATATATAGTACTTTTTATTTCTTATAGTCTACCAAAAACATGTTTTCCAAATAAATAATTAAAGATTTAGATAACTCCAAGTGGTAAATCACCATACTTTAATTACACAATATATTGATTGAGTTGCAGGTTCTAAAGATAGATGTGAAGATTATGTCTCCACAGCTTCTCTAACAACTATAATTGTCTTATGTGACTATTTCTACTTATTTTAACAGAAGAAAATAAAACTGGATCTTCTTTAAGGTGGGTTACAGCAAAACTATTCTATCTGGACTGTATTAAAATCCTAATCAAATAATATTAAATTATTACAATTTGGCTAATAAGTTTACCCTAGTGAAAATGATGATCCATGACAATAAACCACATTCACAGTCCTTACATTTGCAGAAGCGTAGTGAATGGTGTTGGCTATGGTCAGTGTATTTGGGTTTTATACAAAATTAGTAACTGGCTGGTAATCCAAGTTTTATTATATTTTTTAGCTCATAATTTAAAATAATCAATTCAAAGATGTCCCTACCTACAAAATCAGTATGAATCTCCACTATGATATCTTTTTGGCAAGAACAATGTATTTCCTTGGGAATATTGCCACTCACATGAAAATATCCATGGATAGAATAAATCTGTTAGCTCCCCATTGACCCTAGTGTTCCTTCATTATGCTTATATATTTTTGACTACAAGAAGAATTGATACATCTCATTGTTGCAATGGGTCCACCTGTATAAGTGGTTATGTCGAAAACGATCTTTACAACTTTGGTGGAGGGGAAGGATTGGGTGAGGGGGTGGGGGGAGAATGGGAAGGGATGGGAAGGGGAAACAAAGGAGGAGGCTACAATGCTTGATAAGAAATGTACTCATTATGTTGTCCATGTAATTGTAACCCCTCTGTACATATTTTCACAATAAAAAAAGAAGCATTGATACTGTTGAATATACTTCCTTTCTTGCACTTTTTGGTAGAGTCTTTGTTTTTTCTTCCAGCTATCCAGGACATTTCTCTCTCATTACTTCTCCTGTCTTTTTGGCTATGCCTTTTTATTATTCTTTAGGAGCTTTCCCATATCAACTAGATTTGTAAATATGCATGTATACCATCGATTTTTTTTCTTTGACAATCTCCTTTAGCTCATGTTTCAAATACCTGGATACCTTTGACTTCTACATGTACATATTTAGCCTTGTAGAATTCTCTGAGTTGTAGACTCGCACTTCGTCTTAGAACTACCTGTATGGAACAACTAATTGGGTTTCCAATAGTCATTTTGCAGTTAATGTATCTAAGGGAGCAATCATTTTACCTTCCTCCAACTAGACCCAGCAATTCAGATGAATTTAGCAGTACATTTTTTGCTGCTTTTACCCAGGCCATCATCTCCCATCTAGACTATTTCAAATGACTCTGCTTCTACTCTTGTCCACTACCAATCTATTCTTAACCAATGAATCAGTGGGGGTTTTCAACAAAAAAGTCAAACTAAGTTAAGCTCAGTTATTTTCCAAATGTCATTCTTAGAAATGTATCATATGACATTTCAATGGCTTAATCAGTGACATTCAGCAGTTTCAAATGATACCAGAACGGTCCTGTTGTCCATTTAATTTTCAGTAGATCATCCTGCTTCATATTCAACATACATGTTAAGTATTTTCAATTCGTTTATTTGTGTGTTTTCTATATTTCCTACTAAATATCAGCTTTTGGCAAAACCTTGTCTGTCCAATTTAATTTTCTACTAGTATTGCTTAAAACAACATTTGTTTCATGGAGTTTCTCCATGCATGTTGAAACAAAATGCAAATATATATAGATATATCTATTCATAATAGACATGAAAATTGTATAAGATTTTGGAACCTAATTTCAGTAGTCTCATCAGGAAATTAATAAAATGGCATCTTGGCATAGTTTAAAAAGTGATTGATAAAAGTTACTATAAACCAGAAATCAATCTAAAGCCTTATGAACAGCATTGAAGCAATAAATTCTGTCTTTGGAAATTGCATATAATTTGTGACCGGTATATATTTTGTATACCAAAAAGCTCTACCAGGTTGGCAGTAATTAAAATAGTAGACATTAAGGAAAAGCAGTATCTGGAGTCAAAAATGCTGACCTGTGCATGTGGACACATAACTGTAACTTCTAGTTACAGTCAAGGATATTAGTCTAACTTAATTTGAACAGGAAGAACTGAATAAGACAACTTTAAAACACACATTTCTACATAGATTACACTGATCAGTTCTGTCCTGAAGGCTTCTAGGTACAAGCCTGACTGTTTTGCTTTTTTCAGAACTAGCACTCAGCAGATATCCCCAGTTTGGGGCAGAGGCCATTTTCCTAGGACAACAGCCAATTCTATTATTGTTTTGAAAAAAATCTAGGAAGAAACTAATAATTTTCACAATCATGGAGTTATTGTTAGGTATATTTATTGAGGTAAAATATCATTTCCTTAGTGAGTTACCATGGTTATCATTACATATTTTTTAATTGTGAAAATACCGTATAGAGGGGTTACAATTACATGGGAAAGATACTGAGTACATTCCTTATCAAACATTGTTGCCACCTCCTTGTTTCCCCTTCCCATCCCTTCCCACCCCCTCCAACCCCACCCCCTCCATGGCCAAAGTTGTAAAGTTCGTTTTTCTTTTTTTTTTTTATATTGTGAAAATATTGTACAGAGGGGTTACAATTACATGGGCAAAATAATGAGTACATTTCTTATCAAGCATTGTAGCCTCCTCTTTTGTTTCCCCTTCCCATCCCTTCTCATCCTTCCCCCACCCCCCTCACCCAAACCTCACCGCCCCCCCACCAAAGTTGTAAAGTTTGTTTTTCGACATAACGACTTGTACATCTCATTGCTGCAATGGGTCCACCTGTATCCCTATTTAAATGATCTGTTTTTGCCCTTCCCCTCCACAGATTATACCAACATCAAATACAGTGAAAGCAGGGGTTATACCGTGGGGGAGGAACATACAAAGCAACAAAGAAATAATCTTATAAATGTATTAGAGACAATCTCATGAAAGAAAAAAAATTTGTATACTTATCTTGGGGTTCATTTCACCTAACATTAACTTATCTGACCTTTTCTGCTTGACTCAGACATATACTAGTTATTGCAAATAAGTGAAACCATGGGACCTATGTTTCTTTGGGCCTGGCTTACTTCACTTAATATAATTTTTTCCAAGCTTTTCCATTTCCTAACAAATGGGGCATTTTTTTAAAAAAAACTTACATGATGAGGCTGAACATCTTTCAAAAGCATACAACACACCTCCCCTGGTGTGTAATAATTCATCGTCACCCTTAGTGAAGGAAAACATGGACAGAGGCAGTGGGTGTTTGGTGACCTGAAACTTTGCAACATTTAATTTGAGTGCCAGTTGAGATACAATGGCTGCTTCCCTGAGGACTCAAGAACATGGCCCAGCTATAGGTTCTCATGCTGGTGGATGACAGAGATAGACCATCATTTAATTAACTGTAATAGGGCAAGGCATATCCATCTTTTATTTTGGTGAGAAATTCTCTTCTCCTTATTCTTTCCCTTACTAGGAGAAAGAATCTGATAATGGCACAATTCTTTAAGAAGTCTAACCTAGGAGTCCAGGAAGATGGCGGAGGAGAAGCTGGAGTCTAAGTAAGCTCTCGCATAGAAAGCAGTTTTAGAGTTCCAGTGAACAGTCCTAAGTCAGAGAATTACACCAAGTGTGCCATCACAGGACAGAGAGTTAGGCCAGAGAAGGAAACCCAGGCAAGGAGACACTTCTGAGCCCTTGTCAGCAGCCGCGGCGGCAGCTGTGGTGGTGGCAGGTGAGTGCAGCCGCCATACCTGAGCAACAGAGAGTCCGGGACGAAGGAGCCAGATGCAGCAGGCCAGCAGATTCTACTCAACAGCAGCATGAACTGACAAGGAGCAGACATCTTCATCCTGCAGTTCACAGACCAGAGATGACCCAGGAACTAAGACTCGGCATGAGTAGAAGCCTGACGTCCTCAATCCTTCTCAGGGAGCAGAGGAGGGAAGGCCACTCCTCCCCACCCAGCACCGGTGATCTCCATCTTGGATACCGACAAAGCTCAGAGGAGCTACTAGCTCCAGCTCAGGCCTTGGAATAAAATGAATCATTTAGCAGGTCACAAGAACTTAACGGTGAAGTGACCTGCCAGACTCAGCTCCACCCAGGGAAAAGTCACCCAGCTCGGGCGCCAGCCCGAGGAGTGGGTTTGTTCACTGGGTAATCAGAGCCAGAGGCTGCCCCTCCCTCTAGCAGCCTCGACAAGCAATTGAAAATCAGTAAACAGAAACCCTGAGAATGGCTCCAGGCTGGGCTCTGTGAGGTTTTCAAAAACAACCCCAGAAAAGCTACCAGAACCTAGCCTCATCACTGCATCCCCCTCTTTTGTGATACTCAAAGCAGATCTGTCTCCCAATGAATAGCCTGGGAGGAGGATTGCCAAATCATGGGTAAAGCAGAGCATTTTACTGCCTGTTCGAACAAACTGACGTAAGAAATCAACCAAGCCAAAGGACCACAAGCAGACCAGAGACTCCAACAAGAGGCTGGTTACAGACACAAGGGAGATACAGGATTTTTCCCACTCCTCCCAAAAAAAATCAAAGAAGTTTTTTTTGTTGTTTGTTTGTTTTTTGTTTTGTTTTTTTCTTTTTTCTCTTCTTCTTCGTCTTCTTCTTTTTTTTAGTTTTTATTTTTGGTACCTTATATAATTTTTTTTTTCTTTTCTAAAACTTTTTTCAATCTTTATTCTTTGCCTTTTTTGATAAAAAAAATTGTTTTCCAGAAACTTTCTTTTCCTCTTATAATTTTTATTTTGGGGATACGGGAGTGTGCGTTTTTGCTTTCTTTTTTGGACTTCTTTCTCTTTTTTTTTCTTTTTAAATTATCTTTTTGTTTTTTGTTTAGCTCTACTGAACTTCTCATCTTTTTCTTCTTCCTTTCTTATCCTTTTCACCTTCTCCTCTCTTTCTTCTTCTTTATGTGACTTAATTCTTCTCCTGCACATCCTCAGATAAACCTGTAGATGAATATTAGACCCTATCCCCCATTGTGTACACACTTAATCCACAAATTTATTACTCAAGTCAAAAGCTCTAAGACGTAAATTCCTTAATAGCAGTACTAGCTCTTTATACCTATATAATATTTTAAGCATTTTTATTTTTAAGTTTTTCATATCTCCTTTATATCCCTCCCCTTCTCTCAATAAATTCACGTGCTTATCTAAATAGATTGTTATCGATTCTACATAATTTTATAAATTTCTACCTTTCTACTTTTTCTGGTCTCTTTTCTTTTCCCGTTCCCTTTCTTTTTTTCTCTCTCTCTACTTTCATCCTACCCAACCTATTTCCTGCTTTGAGATTAAGACTTAGTTAACTCTCCCTGAGCCTCCCCACATCAATCTATTCCTACTTTTTTACCCACATCTCTCCCTAATCCTAATAATTTCTGGTCTTCCAAATTATTCTTTGCGGTTCATAGCCCATTAACGTATAGTTGTTTGATGTTGAATAGATGTATCTGTTGAACTAGATTGTATCTGTAGAGTATTGACTGTGCAAATTCAGACTTGGGTTGATGCTTGCCTTAAGATAGTGTTCTAGCACAATACTGGTGCTATTTTCATCTCAAATGGGCAGAGTAAGCTGGAAAAACACAAGAAAAATGGCAAATCCGGGTATCTCAATTCCCAATCCCGATAATCAGGGGACAGAACAGATAATGAATAATCCAGAGGAGAATTTCCAAATAGCACAACAAACACTGCTGGCAAACATGATAAATCAAAAGACTGAAGCATACAAAGGTCTCTGTATGAGCATGATAGGGAGAGAGAGGAGGCATCCCAAAAGTTTATACAGGAATATCATAAGCTTGAGGAAGCTACTCAAAAGCTGATACAGCATTTTCATGAGCAGCTTGAGAATACTCAAAGAGAAAGGCAGGAATGGCACGAACAGGCTGAGAACATTCAAAGAGAAGTACAGGAATCCCACGAACGGGAGGAAGCTAATCAAAGAGTAATACATGAATTGAGAGAGCAGGAAGAGAATACACAAAGATTACTAAAGGCATTCAAGGAATCCACTAACAAAGAGCTGAAGGAAGTCAGGGAGACCACAAAGGGAATGCTGAATGGAACCCAACAAAAAGAATGGGAGTCCAAGGAAACCATAACCAATCAACTAAGTGAT
>NW_012267224.1:31121364-31139413 GCF_000151885.1 Dipodomys ordii
GAGATGGGGAAAAACAAGTTGTTTAAGGATACAGGTGGACCTGTTGCAACAATGAGAAGTACAAGTTGTCATGTCCAAAACGAGCTTTACAATGTAGGTGCGGGAGGAGGGGGGCGGAAGGGAGGGAAGGATTGGGACTTGGGGTGGAAGGGGGAGCCTGGGAAGGGATGTGAAGGGTAAACAAAGGAGGAGGCTGGAATGCTTGGTAAGAAATGTACGCATTATCCTTCCCATGTAATTGTAACCCCTCTGTACAGTATGTTCACAAATAAAATAAATAAATAAATAAAAAAGAAGTCTAACCTAGCTTAACATTATATATTTGCTCTTTTTTCTTGTTTATTCATTATTCTCATTATGATTATTCAGAGTGGCACAATTTGTTGTATTTCTCCACTTCTTAGGACTGATTTTATACTTCTTGACCCTTTATAGATTTTTATTAATATTTTCAATTACAACTGATTCAGATGATGTCCCTTACCTTTCTCATATTCACAAAAAAGTAGCAAATATTTATTTTTAATGACCCTAGGTATTTTTTCCTGTGTTTTTCTGTGTTTCATTTATGTTTCCCTAAATCAGAGCTTGGTATATATACAGGAAGTTGAAGTCTGTCATTCTATTTAGACAGTAACAGCATGGATGTCACCTTGTAAGAAGGAAAGAACAGGTAACTGAAATGTTTTATTTAGTAACTAATAAATGCACTGGACACAATTCAATGAGTTGAATTATAAGCAGGACTCAAGTAAGCATAAACAATGGCTAAACTCAAATTTCTTTTTCTTAGAACTACACTTGTGAAGTTTTCCACTTGGATTTCACCCATATTTATATCCAAGAAATGCACACTGTTCATTCAAAAATTCAGGATATTGATTTAAGTAATGACAAAGTACAAAATATAAGTTTCTATATTAAGCATTTTACATCTTAAACGTCAATCTAAGAAGATATAGAAGGAGGAAAGATCAGGAGGAAAGGGATTTCTTTAGTTTAAAGAAGTAAGCATAAGCAATTTTTTAGGAAGAGTGGACATTTCAATTGAAATTTCAATGAGATTTGGAATATTTAATATAGTGTCTAAAACTATTACTCCAGTAAAGCACAGAAACAGAAAAAAATGAGATTTATTTGGAACATTTGTATAGTTGGATGGTCCATAAAAGAATGTATGAGATGCAATTAAAATATAAATTCTAAAATCATATAAAACCTGAAGGGAAAATTTAGACTTAATCTGCCATAGGAAAGCATGCCACAATTTAAGTTGGAAAGAAATATGATTACATGTATAATAAGAAAATGAACCTTATTTTGGAATGTATACTAGTTATAAGACCATTATAGTAGAATAAGTCAAGCTTGAACGAATATGCCAGAAAGGGAAGTGAAAGTTACCTTAATTTACAGCTGAATTTTGGAGACAGAATAAATATTTTCATAATCAATTAAAGGAGATGATGGTTTAAACCAAGTATTTTTAAGAGTCTACAAAAACAACAATAATATTGCGGGTTAACTGAAGTGATGCTAAAATCTAAATATCTGAATACATTAATTTACTTAATCTTCAGGCAATTTTTAGGATCATAAGAACCAGTTTTCCATTAACAAAAATTAGAAAAGCTATTCGTTTTTTGAGCTGATCCTGGTGCTTAAACTGAGGATCTGAGGACCATTTCTGAGCTTTGATATGTAGTTACAAAGAATGAGCTCAGTTTTAATTTTAATATTTAGAAGCAGTTGTTAACCAAAATATAAGAATAAATTTTCAAATAGATGTTTTTATACTTTATTTCATACTCTATGTATGTATTTATTTAGGCTAGGGATAAACCTGGGGCTTCATATTTGCTAGGTAAATGTTCTAACACAGAGTTACATTAAATAGCGTTTCAGTAAAGGTAGAGTAAACTACCCTGCAGAAAGTTATTTCCCATATATGAGAAATGAAACCCAGTGGAAGTTTATTTTTCATTCTCATTATTTGTCTCACTTAGGTTGTCTGGGGACTCCACCTATACAGCCCCAGACTGATAGAGATATTGACCCCTTTAGTTAATGCTTGAAACATTTATCCTCTGGCTGTTTCACAGAAGGGACAAATTGAAATGGAATAATCTTGTGTTTTCCACTGTGTCAGCCCACACTAAAACTACATTGTTTTCACTCACAGTCTTTTGTCTAGAATTGGTAACATGTTCTTAAAATTGAGAAGAAGGCTAGGATACATAGCAGAGCAAACCATCTTTGTCACAGGTACTGTAAGCTCCTCTATAAGACATAGGAGTGTAATAAAAATGGTGTCCAGAACTAATTATAGAATTCCAAATTCATTTTTCCAACAATGCATTAAATAACTGATTAATCCTTGGTGATATTATGTGTTTACTTATATTTTTGCCTCACATTATATGATTAATTCTGCTGAGTATTATTTTTCTTCCTCTCTCTGAAAAGTGAGTCTCATTCATTCTTCAAAGTACAGTTCATTATATTCAATAAGAAGTGCTCAAAAAAAATACGTGCTCATCAAACAAAAAAATATTCAAAAACAGAACAAAACAGCCTCATCTCAAACAAAGATAATATGAAAGGAGGTATCAGTTTTAGAGGATAGTACATATAAGAATATATTGGTTAATATATTAAGTAAAGAATATATTGGTTAATATTTTAAGTAAAGTAATATTTTAAGTAAAGTTATAAGGAGGGTCACAAAAGGATTAATTGCTCTACTATATAAATATAAAATATTTCAACATAAATTTAATTGAAATTTTAAAAAATGAGAATTACACACACACACACACACACTATTTGTTTTTGGTAATAGTAGTCCTGGAGCTTGAACTTGTGCCTGAGCACTGTCCTGAACTTCTCTTTATTTTGGTGGTTTGGGGCTTGAACTCTGGGATTGGGCACTGTCCCTCAGCTCTTCAGTTCTAGGTAAGCACTCTACCATTCAAACTACAGCACCACTTCCAGTTCTCTGGTGGTTTATTGGAGATAAGAATTTCATGGACTTTCCTGCTGGGGCTGGCTTTGAACCACGATCATCAGATCTCAGCCTCTTGAGTAGTTATGATTACAGGCATGAGCCACCAGGGCCCAGCCTCCCTGAACTTCTTTTGTTCCTGGTTAGCGTTCCTCCACTTGAGCCACAACCATACTTCTGGATTTTTTGACAGTTAACCAGAGAAAAGCGTCTCAAGGACTTTCCTGCTTGGGGTTGCTATGATCCTTAGATCTTAGCCTCCTAAGTATGTAGGATTACAAGCATGAGCCACAGGTGTGTGGCAAGAAATTATTTCAAAATATGAAGTTCCCTAAAAGTAAACTCCAAAAAAAATCAATGAATAAATAAACATGATCACAACAATCTTCTTTTAAAAAAATACATTAATTAGAAGAGTTTCAGGAATCATGAAAGATAAGGCAGGGCGGTAGAAAACATGGAGAAAAACAATAACAGAGAAAACCAACCATGAGTTCAAAACTCAATCCTGGGCCCCCTTTGGAGAAAGAGGGGAAACTAAAGACACCGTCTAAGAAAGACAAAGGGCCTTGTCAGTATACCTACAGTCCACAAGTAAAAATAAAACCACGTTTCCTTCAAAACTGCAATCCAGGGATCTGCTGAGACATAGACTGCTCGAGGGTGCAGTACTTGGCATAAATAAGTCAGATTAAATAGAGCAGATCCATCTAGCAATCACAAGACAGGGCAGAAGATGCAGTGTGTCCATTCCCTATCATACTCACTAGACTCTACAGAGTCCCTCTGTGGGAGTCCAGGCTATGTCTTAAAAGTCAATCCTCCAGCAGGAAAAGAGTACAGTCTGTCTTTGTGCATTTCTTGTTGTTTATTTCCTACATTTTTGTTTTAAACCTTCAACCCCTAAAAGCATACCCAACCCCATGAATCAACCAAAGGTGGAACTAATACTCAATATATACCCAGTGACTTGGTGGAGATTTAGATTGTTTCACAGCTACTCAGCCACTTGAGTGGTGGAGGCAGGGTCACATGCCATAGGTGACAGTAAGAAAAGTCTTCTTTAGTGCCTTTTGGTAAATTTGGGAGAACAGAGAAGGTCTTAGATAACATAAACCTTGGGTAGAGAGATGCAGAAAATGTCACTTCTGCAAGGGTAGGTATAGAAAAAGGGTTTTAAGGTATACATAGACCCTATCAAATACACCATACTAAAAAAGTTTAAGTAAATCAATTATAGATGTGTCAGAAGAGGTCAAAATATTACATAAACAAAACAAATAAAAGAAAGTAAGGACTCTCATATCCAGGTGGCAGCAAGTTTATACTGATCCTAAGAGTCACACAAAGACAAAGGAAGAGGAAAAGCCAGCAAAGGAGCAGTTATCAGGGTAAAAATCATTACAGACAGAGAGAACATTTGAGCAAAGGATCCATTGGGTTTTTCCTAGAATTTTGTGGAACAAGAATGACTGGTCTGACAGCCACCCTGGGAAGAAGGGTAATGAGTTGACTAGACTAGGGACAGAACATCAGTTGTGCAGCCTCCTCTGAGGACTTGTAAATCCTCTCAATGTAAGTGAAGTGAGGGCCCACAGCAACTTTGGAACATGACATGTTTTCTATGATTCCTCTTACAAAGACGTTCCTTAGCATTTTCATTTCTGTCCATAAGGAAGTTACTGGTAGTGATGTACCCCTCTGGATAGAAAAAGAAATGCTAGAACAAAGAGGTAACAGTTTTAGACATTAGACTATTCCTCTCCAACCCCTAAAAAGTGAAACTTAAAAACTGACATAAATCATTTAGCACTTAGGGATAGAGCTAATAAAAGATACATCAGTCTCTACACTGCAAACAGCACTGCAGAGAGACTAAGTGAAGTCCAAGTATGTAAGGAAATAAACCATACTCACGAAATTTACCAGTCAATAATATCATTGCTTTGTCTGTCTGCCCCCACCCCCACCCAGACAATGTAGTCCCAACCAAGAGCCCAAAGAAAATTTGGGTAGCAATTAATCAGTTGGCTTAAAATTTGTATGGAAATGAGAACAAGTCATCCTAGCATATTCGATTTGAACAACTGTCCTTCCCTGAATGCAAAATTTCTAAAAACAGAAAAGTACGATGGTATAGGCACTTTTCCCAGTGAGTCAAGATGCAAAGATCAGGAGAATCACAGTCTGGGAAGGGTGTCTAGGCAAAAAGTGAGGGAAACTCATTTCAGCAAATAAACCCAAGAAAGTGCCCAATGCCCTTGCTTCTAACTGCACTGGCACTGGGCACTGTGCAAAATGCAAGGAAAAATGTGGGAAATAACTGAAGAAAATAAAGGGGTTGAGGTCCTAACTCAAGTATAAGAACGGCTGCTTAGTAAATATCAAGTCCTGTGTTTGATAATCTTACTCATATTAATACCTAAACACTATATAAAATTACTCTACCAAATACTACACGAACTTAAATTTTATTATATATCTTTCTACAGACTTCTTGGAAAACACATATAATATTATCTTTACGCTAAGAATTTCCTTAAGAAGACAACAAAAGTTAAAGCAACAAATCAAATTTTAATTAGAATTCATCAATATTAAACACTCATGAAGTACTTCATGAAAAAGATATTACTATTCAGAAAACTAGCTATTTTGACTACTCTAGTCCCCAATAATTCTATCTTAGGAATTAAGAAGTCCTGTATACAAAAAAATATGATGTAAAAATGTATAGCTTTCCTATTCATAACACTCACAAACTGAAAGCAATACAAATATCCATCAAGGGAATTGGCAATGTATTGTTACAGGTCCATTGTAATAATATTGTACAAAATAACAGATTGATTTGATCAATACCAAAGAAGAATCTCTAAAACATTTAACAAAATAAGGAATGAATTATTGTGATCTGATCTACAATATATGCAATCAGAAGTCAGAATTATCTTCCAATTACAGCTCTGTATAAGTGAAAGAGAAGACCCTGCAGAGATGATAAGAGACTTGTGATCCAAGATCAGCCCAAGCAAAAAAGGTAGTGAGACTCTATCTCAAAGCCCAAATTGGGCAGGTATTTCACAATATCCGTCGCTATTTTTAAAGTGGTAGTAAGAAGACTGTGATCTGGGTAGTCCCAGCAAAACTATGAGACTCCAAGTGGAAAATATTCAGAGTAAAACCAGTCTCAAGGATAGCACCCTTGTTTAGCAAATACAAGAGTCCGAATTCAAAACCCTCCTTATTGAGGGGAGGGGGGATATCTTGAAAATGCTTAAGAGAGAGGCAGAGTTTAAATACAGTTCATTTGCTTTCCCTAAATAGGGCAATGTTTCTGTTCTACAGTGAACCCTGCATCCTGAACATATCTTAGAGATTGATCCAGTGTCATTTTGTAATTTAAAGTGTACTCATGTGTTAGAGGACACAGTAAAGGGGCCCTGAGGTTTAATCCAGAATGAGAGCTGAGGTTGGATGTTTTGGATTTCTTGGTAAGATAGACACTTCACACTGAGACTGATACTCTTCAGGCTTGGGCTGCAGTTTCTTAGAAGGCAGAGGAAGAGAAAATAGGCTTTGGCTCTTATACTTGAGAGTTTCATTTTTATTTTTATTTTTTTGGCATAGTTCTTGCCACAAAACTAAATTCCAGATGGACATTTTGTCATTTCTATAAGGAGAAATGACTGTGGAAGTAAAAAAAAATTCTACTATAGTCTTTAATATGTTACCCAGAACTTTCATCCCAATGTATCTTTAAAGATACCTCTGTTCAAAATTAAAGTGTCCATCTATCTATCCATTGCCTGCCGTGTGTTCAGTGACCTGAGTTGGGTGAAGTCATAGTTGTAACTAATCCCAAACTCCAAGTATTTAAGCTGTATGTAAGCTGTGGTTCAATTGGTAGAGTGCTAGCCTTGCTGGGGGGGGGGGACAAACAAACAAATGGATAGCACTCAGGCCCTGAATTCAAGCCCCTAAGACCAGTGTGCGTGCATGCACGCACACACGCACGCACACACACACACACTCACACACACACACATACACACTGTCATTATTCAAAAGCTCCACAGCATAACCATATAATCGTGAAATCTTTGGCAAATATGAGATAGTTCTTTAAAACTTAAAATTTATAGAGGAAAAAGAAAACAACCAGAAAAACAACTGGTAAGAAGAAATAAGCCAACTCTGCAGCCCATGAGATCTGATAAAGTATGTAAAGTTGTGTCCTTACACAGAATTAGATAGAAACACTCACTGTGAGCACAATGGGGTGGGCTTTTGAGTTCCATGTATTTTGGGTTGTTGCTATTTGAGGCTCACAGAAATGTACACAGGTGCTGTAGAAAGGAACAGCTGCAACAGAAGGGTTCCAGAGTCTACTGGAGTATGTCAGTGAGGGTCACAGCTCTATAAACAAAACCTGGAATTTCCAAGAGCTTACAACTATAAGAAGCTTTATTGTAGTAGTTGAAGAATTCAGAAGTGAGCAGCACATCTTCAGAAGCTTCTAACTCCAAAGTTGGATGTTTGTTTTGACCATGGTTGCTTACAAACTATTCAAAGTGATTTTTATCATTTTGTGGATAATATTTACATGTTGCTATGGGTTATTGACATAAGCATGGGTCTTTATATATTCTCATTTATTCTGATGTGTTCTGGGGGTATCAGGGTATCCATAAAAGGAAAATAGAGAAAGTGGCCAAAGAAAAAAGATAAGAAAAGAATAATGGACTGTTAAAATAATTTTAACTCTAGAATAACAAACTGCAAAATTTCAACGTGTTCAACTTCATTTTTCTCTTACCAAAAGACTCAAAGACTTTCAGTAAAAATGTTACAGATCACCGCCTTCCAGTCTCAAAGTTTCCACCTCTAGCAGTTGTGAATGAGTTTCTCCTCATCCCTGCCACCTATGTGTAGCTTCATTGGTAAAACTGTGATGATAACATTTGTCACTTTCATCTTCTGTCTTCCTTTTTCTTTCTCTCTGTACATCCTTTGCTCTCCATTCCATCTCTTTTACATTCTCCTTCCCTCAAACACACACACACACACAGATAATGCTTGCTTGCACATAATGCTATGGCACTTTCTCTTAAATATTAGTACCATACCATAATCCCAATAGCTCGAACAAAATTGTTCAAAAACAAGCACAGCTAGAAATATATAGGTGAATATACCTGAATATTCTCTCATATAGACATGCATTTTTCCTAGTCTTCTCGTATACAACATTAAACTGCCAGTGGCATTTTCCTGGTGTTCTTCAAAAGGTGGCGGCAATTACAATGTTGTCATCCTTCTATTATCTGTTCATAACTGTACTGGAGCCTGGTGCACTGGTGGCTCATGCCTGTAATCCTAGCTACTCAGGAGGCTGAGATCTGAGGATGGTGGTTCAAAGCCAGCCTGTGCAGGAAAGTCCATCAAACTCTTATCTCCAGTTAACCACCAGAAAACCAGAAGTGGTGCTATGCCTCAAGTGGTAGAGCACTAGTCTTGAGCTGAAGAGCTAGGGACAACATCCAGTCCCAGGGTTCAAGCCCCATGACCAAAACAAAACAAAACAACAAAATCAAATAAACAAACAAAAACTGTTCTGGGCTAAGGCTAAGACCTACTATGCATGTGGAGAGGGCTAGGGGCTAGGAATAGTGCCTGGTCATGATCAGGGTGCATCTCATTACTGGGGATTAAGCTGACACTAATGACACTTCAACTTGTTTACCCTCTGTCTGCCAGTACTCCAAGTGAGTAGCCAGAGAGGGCTCATGCTACGGTAACTGTAGTAACCAATCTTGCTGTTGTCCACAGCTTTTCTAACAGGAAGTACAAGGGAAGGCAGACAAGAAGACAGGAGCATCAGGTCTTTCAGATGTCCCCAGCATGAAGTGGCCATGGATGTTTGGTGTCCTGCTGTGTTTTTTAGTTATCTCCTATTGATGAAAGTTTGATTCTCATCCAACTAAGGGCCTGTATGATAAAAGTTGATTCAGGGAGAAGCCTGACATTATTTGGAGTTTGTTTCCTGCCAGGCTTTAGAAGGAATTTTTTTTTCTATATTTGATGTGACATTGATAAGGATTGCATTCATATTGTTTTCTAGAACAAAATCTGCAAGAAAACAAATAAGAAAGATAGACTTTGTTTCTATTTATAAAATAAGTCTTCTTCTTTTATTTCTGCATGAGACAGGACTCAAACTCTGTACCTGACACTTTCCTTCACGGGCTACTGTCCTACCAACCAAGCCATACCTCCAGTCCTGAGATGTCTTCTTTGTTCCAATTGGATACAACCTGAGGTGAATCCCCACTGCAGATACCACTAGCTCATTCTCAAAGCAAGGAGGAGTCAACCCTATGTCCCAATGAGTAACTAGGGACTGGATTTCCCAGATTCTCAAAGATGTCACACAGTAATGGGCGGTCTATAGTTGTTGAAATTATTCTCTAAGAAAATAAAAAGAGGCTTTTCTCAAAGTCAGTGCATTGAGTTAATAGTGTTTTGGACAATTGGTATGTGATGTGCTTTTCCTGTTGGTGGTCTGTCCAGTGTGAACAGAATAACAACTTCCACCTTGTCATGCTTCTTTATATTTCCTTAAGGAAGAACAAATATTAGAATATTAGGAGTTAATATTTTAATGTAATTCAAAATGTTTGTTATACGCCAACTATTATGTAAGTTGCTTTGTGGTTTTTTTTTAAATCTTGGACCCAAATATTTACATATTGTTTTGGCCTTTCTTTCCAAAATCAAAAATGTAAATTATGTGAATTCATTCAGTTATATGTGCCAGTAACATCATGGGCAAGATGAAATGTGTTTGTTTGTTTGCTTTTTGTTTGTTTTATGCAGAGGATATGGTCTAAGGCTATCTGAATAAGAAAATGAAGTCCCTGATTTTCAGGATGCAGCATTTGTAATAGGAATCCATGATATATTATTGGTTTAAAAATAGGGGCCTTGAAGGTAGCATAAGCAGAAAAAGCCAGAAGTGGCGCTGTGGCCCAAGTGGTAGAGCCCTAGCCTTGAGCTGAAGAGCTGAGGGACAGTGCCCAGAGATTAGGCCCACAACTGACAAAAAAAAAAAGTTGTGCATGTTTATTTAAATTATAAGAGAAGCTAAATCAGATTATATTTGTACCCAAGGACTGGTGGATCATATCTGTAATCTTAGCTACTGAGGAAGCTGAGACCTGAAGGTGTTTCAAGCCAGCCTGAGAAAGGTCCATGAAGACTTCATCTCCAATTAAACAGAAGAGCCAGACTAGAGGTTTGGCTCATGTAGCAAGTTCCAGCAAAGCAAGAAAGGTAAGATCAAGCACACACAGAACAAAACAAAACTGTTTGCTTTTTTTTTTCTGGCATTTGAGTTGAGAATACTGAACGTTGCCAGCAAAAGTTTAATTTGTTGAGCTGATCCCTCCTTATACAATCTAAATTTTTTTTACAATTGTTATTATTAAGGAGCTTTACCAAGTGGCTACAATTCTATGAGTCAAGTAATGTATACAATGCTTCTTGGTCAATATCAGCTTTCTTTTGTTTCCCCCTTCACATCCCTAGCCACAAGTTACAGAGTTTACTTTTTACACAGGGTATATTGAATGCAATGAGTGAATTTTCTCACCCTTCCTTCCTCCGTTCTTGTTCTTACTGCCTGGTACTTAAATAATGTTTTAATAATTAGCAATTTGTATTTCTCAAAATATTTTACATAATTCTCCATTTCTGTCCATTAGCAGTAGCTCTTAGTTGTTATTTTCTACTTTGCTGCTTTTGAAGGAGAAACAAATAGAAATTAAACATTTATACACTTACAAACTGCCTCATTATCCAGAGAGGATTAGCCCTCTCCAATATTGTCATTTCTTCACTGTTTTTCCTCTTCATTGAACTCCGATTACAAAATATACCACTCATTTCTCTGCCACTCCTGCCATGAACACCTAGATGATTCAGGACTAAGAGTGCAGGGGGAGAATGAGCTCACTCTAAAGAAAAGCTTCTTACAAAGAGTTGATATTTCTACCTTTGGGACCAACATCAGAAAACCACTTAAGTTTTTTCATCCCGTAACTCTAAGAGCTCCTTTAGAAGTTGAAATATAGCTTTGTCGTTTCCTTAGACACTTTAATTGGCCAATGATTCAGTCTTACTCTGTTAGTCAGAATCCAGTCAGGAGACAGAAGCCACTGAAGGTAAGATAACAGAGAATCTGATGGGAGTCATTGCGAACTTGGTGTTGGAAAACTTCAAGGGAAGCCAACAATGCCATTTCCATGAAGAGGAACTGCAGGGAGCAGATGCGAACCCAGGGAAGAGAAAACAAAGTGACAGTTCTAAAATTATTTATTTTTTGACTCTTGAAGAGTCAGCCTAGTGGAAACAGTGCTCAGAGCTCTGAGAAGGGGCACCACTTGAATATTACTGTAGCCTCTGGAACTCAAGGGAGGGACCCTGGAGTAGGATGCAGAACCTGGCAGGGTGCCTCTCATGATATTCCTAACTGGAAAAGCTCTAACCTGGAACTCGTTGTTCCTACATACTGCCTCTGCTGAGTGAAGAAGCTTCAGATAGGAGACAGTGAGAGAAAAGTACTCAGTTCTCAAACTGTAGCTCAACTGAATGGCAGAAACTAACAGAAATCAGCTGATAAAAGAGAGGACAGATGGGGCAATGCCATTCTTTCTGATGGAAGCATAGAATTCCATTGTGTATATATACCACATTTTCCTGATCCATTCATCTACTGAGGGCCATCTGGGTTGCTTCCATATCTCAGCTATGGTAAATAATGCTGCAATAAACATAGTTGTGCTGGTAGCTTTAGTGTGGTCTTGTTTGTGATCATTCTGGTAAATGCCCAAAAGTAGGATTGCTGGGTCATAGGGGAGCTCTATGTGGAGTCTTTTGAGGAACCTCCTACTACTTTCCAAAGTGCTTGAACAAGTTTACACTTCCACCAAAAATGCAGTAGGGTTCCCTTCTGGCCACATCCCCTCCAGCATCTGTTCTTTTTAGTTGATTATAGTCATTCTAACTGGGGTGAGGTGGTATCTCAGTGTTGTTTTGATTTGCATTTCCTTTATGGCTAGAGAGATTGAGCATTTCTTCATGTGTCTGTCGGCCATCCTTCTTTCCTGTTCAGAGAAGTTTCTCTGTAAGTCTTTAGCCCACTTATTTATTGGGTAGTTGTTTCTTTGCCGATATGTTGTTGGGGAAATTTTGTTGCTTTAAATGTCCTTTCCCCACAGTGTAACCCCTGTTTTCACTGTATTTGATGTTGGTATAATTTGGGGAGAGGAAGGTAAGAAACCAAGTTGTTTAAATAGGGATACAGGTGGACCCATTGCAACAATGAAATGTTCAAGATGCTATGTCAAAAAACGAACTTTACAATTTAGGCAGGGCGGTCGGGGATGTAGTTGTGGAGATGGTAGGGAAGGGATGGTAGGGGAAAAACAAAGGACGAGGCAACAATGCTTGATAAAAAATGTACTCATTACCTTGCTCATGCAATTGTAACTCCTCTGTACAGTATTTTCACAATAAAAAATATTAATTAAAAAAAGAGAGGACAGGGTTTCTTGTACCTCCACCTCGGTCTCACAAGCTAAATCTGTAAAGGAAGATTGGAAGCTGAGAGAGAATAGGTTGATAATGGCATAGGTAGAAGAAAAAAACAGACAGTATTCCTTTTTGCCATGATCCCCACCATATGTTTAAGACTATAGTTAGTATCAAAAACCCTTAAAAAGCTACTAGTGAGAGTTTAATTTATAAATGATCACAGTAAGAGATTAATAAGAATAGGCAATGATAAAAATAGAATAGTTAGAAAATAAATTATGATGGGATTTTTAAATTATTAATTATATATTCCTTCACATTTCCATTTAATATTAACTGAAATGGAAATTGCACTTGGGTAAATAAGGATGCCATCATGGCATAGTTATGTATATGATAATTCTTTTTTTGCCTAAGATAATTTAATACTGTAGTGAAAATGAGGCCTGGTGCTTGGTGATGTGGCTCAAATGATGTAGTGTTTGCCTGGCCACTGTGAAGCCCTGAGTTCAATGCTCTATATTCCCAAAGACAAACCAAAATTTAAAATTGCATATCAACCTAAATAGTAGATGTAGAATATAATCCTTTTAAGTAGGATATTCAAATGTAGTGGCCAAGGAACTGATATTTGGGTCACATTCGAAAATCTGTATTACTGAAGAGCAGGAAGAAACTGAAAATGGCTAATATTAAAAAACAAAAGAAAGTAGAGAATACATATCTTAGGGTTCATTTTCCTAACATCACCTTATCTGACCTTTTCTGCTTGACTCAGACATATACTAGATATTGCAAATAAGGGAAACCATGGGACTTATGTTTCTTTGGGCTTGGCTTACTTCACTTAATATAATTTTTTCCAAGCCTTTCCATTTCCTAACAAATGAACCCTAACATATGTATTCAAATTTTTTTTCTTTCATGCGATTGTTTCTAACGCATTTATAAGATTATTTCTTTGTTGCTTTGTACGTCCCTCCCCCACAGAATAACCCATGCTTTCACTGTATTTGATGTGGGTATAATTTGTGGAGGGGAAGGGGAAAAACAAGTCGTTTAAATGGGGATACAGGTGGACCCATTGCAACAATGAGAAGTACAAGTTGTTATGTCAAAAACTAACTTTACAAGTTTGGGGGGGGGGGAGAGGGAAGGATTAGGTAAGGGGGTGGGGGGGAGGAGAGGATGGGAAGTGATGGGAAGGGGAAACAAAGGAGGAGGCTACAATGCTTGATAAGAAATGTACTCATTATCTTGCCCATGTAATTGTAACCCCTCTGTACAGTATTTTCACAATAAAAAATAAAAATAAAGTAGAGAATGGTAGGTTTGCTTGGCAGATTCCTGTTATGCCTCAATGGCCAAGAAATATAAGAGCTAATAAACTTGAGGCCAATTATAAAGTATTTTCAGAGGTTTAAAAGACAAGTGAGGTAGTTCAGTTATGGTTAAAATGTCCATTTGTAAGCTGAGGTCAGAAGAAGAGGATGGGAGAATGAACTTAACTAATAAAATATGGCATTGGAGTTATCTAGGAAGGTAGGAGAACTGTTCAAACTAAAGTAGTAGTTGTCAAGATGGAAATAAGTGTATAAATATGGAACCTATATTAGAGGTAAAGGTTTAATTAATAAATGAACGGATGAGAATAATACCTAGGGTTTGGGTGTTTACATAGACCATATTGCTTACTAAGATGAGTTAGTGAGATAGCTTTAGAAGAAAAATGTTTACTGTGACTTTATGTTTTAGAGCATATGACAATATGATTGCTGGATTAAAGAGCCTGTCAATGAAGAGAACAGAAGTGAAATTATAGATTTGTGATTTCTTAGCAGACAATGGTAATGAGAGATGTTGACAAGTGCTTTCAAAAGGGCATTCATTGCAACATGTTTGTGGTAATGGAAAAACTTGAAATTAATACTATGAAGATTAGTTGAGGCATATAATATAGGTACAGTCAAGTTGATGCCTATTCTACAGCTCTCATCTCTAATCATATTTTCTCTAATTAAACAATGTTACATTACAATAATAATAATTACTGTGGAGTTCTGGATCTATATTTATAATTGTGACTAACAAAAGACCTACATTGATTCTCAAAGATTATGTAAATACTAAAGTTAAAGGTAACTGTGACTCATAAAAAAGTTGTCTATAATTCAAAAATTGTGTTCCATGAACAAATACATCAGGATTAAGAATAGTTTAATTATTTCTTCCACAACTTGGCCAAGATTATGACCCAACACCAATAAAAGTCAGAAAAAAATATGGTCTCTTTTAGTTGTTCATATCCAGGCCTAATTATTCTGTCGTCTGTTATATTGTGTGCCTTGATTCATAATTATTTTGAAATAATAGATGAGAAAGATAATGACATAGTTAATATATACACATATGTGATATATATTTAAATTATAGCATGATATATTATTAATTATTAGCTTTAGTCAATAACAGATTATTAAACATTTCTCATTAAATAATGTAGTTCTCACTCATATTATCATTAATAACAAGTTTTGTTACTTTATAATCTTCTCATGACCTCAAAATCAGGTAGTTTCAATTTAAAATTAATCTATTCTCAATAAATTCGACAACTTCCCAATTTTTCCCACATTGTTATCAATTTTCTTCCAGCACATTTCAGTACTTGGATAAGATTTACCTGTATAATCATATGTATATGTGCTTTCACTTGTATTAAACCATCTTCCTCACATCAGTAATTAAAACTCAGTTAAAGTAAAATTATTAATTCTCATATCATTGTTTTGGTTTCGGTGTCACAATGTAATGCTGGCTGTTTCTGAAACCAGTTAAAACATTTTTTCATAAGTAAGGCCAATTACACACAAGAGTCATTTACTTGGTATTTTGTGCATGACTACAGAAATTTCTGTTGTTTTTCTAAATCTTTACTGATAGAAATAAGTTTACATAACCCTTTCAATATCAGGAAAAATTATTTACTGCAACTTTAAAGATCTGGATGATGGCATGGTAAAGATAGAATAAAGTAAAAGAGTAAGTATATTAGATATACCCAGACACAGGTGTGTTTGCATTGGCTGCCTTCATATGTCCTTGATGTGTCATTAGTTTTAAAGCCTCTTTTCCTGCTTTTTGGGGGGGAGTACCATATAGTACCTTCAAATATGTAGTCAGTCAATGTGAGACATTGAAAGGCTTGGGACAAATCTTTGACTAGTAAGAGATAAGAAGGAGAATACATTCTTCTAACCCTTCCTTAACCTCTTCTTTTTCAAGTCACCTGAAATATGAGTTATATGACTTTCAAGGAAGAGTTTTTCTGCATCTCCCTGTCACACTTAGAGGCAAACAGGCAGATAGGGTGTCAGCTTAATGGTTATTCGCTTCTTTCCTATTTATGTTTCTCTTCATTCTTAATCTACATACGCCATAAAAATATCTACCAGAGAATTTATATTTAACCATATCAGTGCAGGGGAACAGAGAAGGGGTTTGAGAGATAAGGAAAAGATAGACCAAATGTGAGTCGATGACTGAGTATGTAACTGAAGTGAGTAGCAGACTAGACTACAGTGGCTTCTAAGACCTGGTATGTATAATTCATTGGAGAGTAGTGTCATTAAATGAAGCAAATATTGTTTTTTGCCCTTCCATGTGTGAATTGACAGAGGTTGAACTTACAATATGGAGAGCAGATTGCATGCATTATTTCTGATATAAGTCATTTCTTATCACAAGCAATGGATGATGGAAAAAATATATGGGAAATATGAGAAACTCAGAAAAAAAGGTTAACCTGGTAACTATAACTTAATTGTCCTTAGCTTTATATTTTCAAGGTAAATTCCCAGTTAGAAGATATGACAAGAATATAATCACTGAAAATCTGTTATTAAAAGGCATGCTACAAGAAAAGCCAAATGTGGCTGAAATACATAATGACAGAGGAGGAGAAATAATGCACATTAAGAATCCAAGGAAACAATAAATTTCAAGATAAGAGGTAACCAACTGTGCTAAATGTGGCAAAGAGATTAATAAAGTTGAAAGTGTGAACTAGACTGAACAATGATAACATAGTTGACTTAACAAAAACATGTGCTGAAGTACAGGAGAGTGGCTGAAGGAAGTTCATAGAATAAAAAGAGTGACTGCAAAATAGGAGAGAGAAAGTAAAACATGAGAGCAAATATATAGTTCACAGATCCTCCTTCCCTCAGGCCTTATCTTCCTCCTTTCCTCCCCTTCTTTCCCTGTCTCTTCCTTCCTGCCTCTTCACTGTTCAATCAAGACTCTCTACACTAGTAACTTGTAGACATATTAAAGAAAAGTGGCCTTGCTGGCAACACTCCACCAAAGCACCATAAAATGCACTTATGCTTTCCATTGTTCCTCTCCTGCTATGCACTACTGCTATTGTTGGAAATTTTCCTTTACATGCTATTTTCCACTGACAAGATTCTTTATTTAATCCCTTTTATTCTGAAATGATAGCATCAGGAAGACTTCTCCATTGTTCTACTTTGTAGGAATACTATTACCTATTGAAATATGCATCCATGGCAATTATTTATCCATTTATCTGTAGGAAACATTTTCAAAAAAAAGATGCCAGGAAGCTTCCAGCCTCTGGAGGAGAGCTTCACTATGTCAGATGAATACATTTATCACAATTTCAATAAGAACCAAATATATCAAGATTTTACCTAATGCTCTTGAAAGCAATATATCTCTGTCCCCAAAATAATGAACCAGAGTGTCTATCTCGTTTTTATTCTCTGAATTTTTAGAGCATATTTTTATTTAATGGCTTAACTAAAGCAATAATATTCCTTCTTGGAGTCTAGTTCAAAAATAAGAAAAAAGGAGCAAAATAATAAAAAATTAACATGCTTATAATAAGCTTATTCTTCAGTGATCATATCCTACATTTCTTATGAAATCAGAGAGATTTCTGGTGTTTTAACATGACTCAGAATGATGGACTTATATCTTAAAGTAAAGTAGAGATTACAAAAGAGAAAATCACTTATGTGTGCAAAGTTATCATATAAAGGAGGGATGTATTTTTTTATTGAACACAATGAATTTATGTGGAACTCACTGCCAGTGCTAAAAAAGTATAAAATTAAAAACAATTCGCTACAGAAATACTAGAAATCATGGGCATAGGAAATAACCCTTTGAAAAGAGTCCCAGCAGTAAAGCAGATAAGAGAGAGACTTGAAAAAAATGGGATTACAGGGGCTGGGAAGGTGGCTCAGTGGTAGAGTACTTGCCTTGCATGCATGAGGCCCTGGGTTTGATTCCTCAGCACCCCATAAGCAAAAAGAAAAAAGCCGGGAGTGGCGCTGTGGCTCAAGTGGTAGAGCACTAGCCTTGAGCTGAAGAGCTGAGGGACAGCGCCCAGGCCCAGAGTTCAGGCCCCATGACTGGACC
>NW_012267224.1:31139463-31192992 GCF_000151885.1 Dipodomys ordii
AAAAAAAAAAAAAATGGGATTACAACTAAAAACTCACACCTGTCATCCTAACTATTCAGGAGGCTGAGATCTGAGGAGTGTGGTTTGAAGGCAGCTAGGGCAGGAAAGTGTGTGAGACTCTTATCTCCAATTAACCATCAAAAAATCATAAATTGCACTCTGGCTCAAGGAGGTAAAGTGCTAGTCTTGAGTAAAAACCTCAGGGACAGCTCTCTGACTCTGAGTTCAAGCCCCACAACCAACAAATAAATAAATAAATAAATGAAATAAAAGATTTGTACATAAGAAAGGACATAGTAAACTAGGAAGACAACCAATAGACTGGGAGAAGATCATTATCAGCAATATATCTTTCAAATGCTTAATATCCAAAATATATAAGGAGCTCAAGAAACTAACCCATCCCAGAGCCAATAAACCATTCACTAAATGGGCAAAGAGGCTAAGGGGAGACTTCTCAGTAGAAGAGGTAAGTTTGACAAAGAAACATGTGAGGAAATGTTCTTTTCCTGTGCCATAATGGAAATGCAAATTAAGACAACTCCAAGATTCCATTTCTCCCCATTAGACTGGCTAATGTTGTGAATCTGAATAACAACAAATGTTGGGGGGGGGATGTGGAGAAAGAAACTGTATTGCACTTTGGTGGGAAAGTAAAATAGTACAACCACTCTGGGCAACAGCCTGGAGGTTCCTCAAAAAACTAAACATAGATCTTCCCTATGACCATAGCCATACAACTCCTGGACATCTACCCAGAATATCACAAGCCAAGATACCATAAAGAAACCTGAACATCCATGTTTATTGCTGTACTACTTACCACGGCCAAGTTGTAGAAACAGCCCAGATGTCCTACAATAGATGAGTCAATCCAAAATATGTGGTACCTATACACAATGGAATTTTACACAGCCATTAGAAAATATAATATTATGTCTTTTTCAGGGAAATAGATGGACCTAGAACAAACAATTCATGTTTAGTGAAGGAAGCCAAGCTCAGAGAGACAAATGGCACATGTTTTCTCTCATGTGCAGAAGTTAGTTCTAAGCTACACCAGGACGTAATAAATTATACAGGTCTCTAGGCATTCCCACACAGTGAAAGCAAGGAAGGACACTCTTAAAAGAGGCATACAAAGGCACAAGGCTTAGGTGCATCTGGTTGAACAAAATAATAATGAAATGAACTCCAGGAAATGAAAACAAAGAGTTTTTTTTAAATTCTGTTTGCTGTTTTTTTTTCTTTTTGTCCTATTTGTTTGTTTATATGTCTTCAAGAGTATAAGAGGAGGCATTAAAATGGAGATACAAAGGGAGAACAAATGCAGCAATGGTACTCACTGCATGTCATCTGCAAATGTAACACTTATACAAGTTGTGGGTGGGAAAGGGAGGGAAAACCTGGGAGGCAGTAAGGAAGGGGTGATATCAAAAAATAAATGTATTATGTGGAAAAACGAACTTTACAACTTTGGTGTGTGGGGGGAAGAGTATTGGGGGAGGATGGGGGAAGGATGGGAGGGGATGGGAAGGGGAAACAAAGGAGGAGGCTACAATGCTTGATAAGAAATATACTCATTATCTTGCCCATGTAATTGTAACCCCTCTGTACAGTATTTTCACAATAAAAAATAGATAAATAAATTTACTCTACTTGACATGTAATTGTAATCCCTTTGTACATCACCTTTATAATTAGAAAAAAACTCTTAAAGGTAAACATGACTAGTTGTTACTATATTAGATAATGATGATTACATAGATTTTTTCTTTGTAAAAAAATTCTAAGTGGCACTCTGGATCAAGTGGTAGAGTGCTAGCCTTGAGCATAAAGAGGCTCAGGGACAGTGCCCAGGCCCTGAGTTCAATCCCCACAACTGGCAAAAAAAAAATCTATAAGACAATCCTTAGATAAACCTACCAAATACATACCATTATGGAAAATACAGAAAACAGAGAAATTATAATTCTTTCCTTCAAGAAGCTTGCAATTGGGAGAAATGACCCAGGCATACTTACAATGTTATAAACAATATTTTTCAAGATTACACTAAAATGAAAAATAAAAGATAAAGTAAAATAATTATCTACAGTTTCTTTTCCCACTCATCTAAACAAATGCTGAACACAACAGTATATCAGACAAAGTGTTGGGAATCATGGAGGATCAATCCCTGCAATATTTCACAATGAATATGATCATTTTACTAGATTATTCCAGTAAAATAAAATAAGTTGGTCCTTATCTATAAGAATATATTCTGAAGTATTCTGAAACTCTGGCAGAAGTAGAATGTCCAAAGTATGGATTAAAAGTAATAACAGGAAAAGAATAAAAACGAATCATAATAAAGAGAATAAACTCTCTCAGAAATTCAAAATGAAAATAAATGTCAATAAATTGTAATATGAGTCACTAAAATGACACAAGCCTATCTATTTCAATAAGTAATGTTGTTCTTGATTAATAAGGAACAAGCATAGTTCAAAGGTGTGCTATGTGGGCACAGATCAGATTTGTCTATTAAACCAATATTTTTTTTAACTTAAGGGACTCTAAAAATGTCAATGTTAAGTGTTGTCATGGAGGAACTATCTGTCTTGATCTGAAGATGATTAATGATACTCACAAGGCACTATGTTGGAAACAAACTTTACAACTTTTAGGGGTAGGGGGAGGGATGGGATAGTAGGAGAAAAACAAAGGAGGGAATAACAGTGTTTGACAATTCATTACCTTACTCATGTAGCTGTTATCCCCTGTACAGCATCTTTACAATAAAATAAAAAAAAAACTAGTGCTGAGGAGCCATTTCTTTTTTTTATTATTATTGTGAAAATACTGTACAGAGGGGTTACAATTACATGGGCAAGATAATGAGTACATTTCCTCCTTTGTTTCCCCTTCCCATCCCTTCCCATCCTCCCATCCTCCGACCCAATCCTCCCCCCCCCCCACCAATGTTGTAAAGTTCGTTTTTCAACATAACGACTTGTACATCTCATTGTTGCAATGGGTCCTCCTGTATCCCTATTTAAACGATTTGTTTTTCCCCTTCCCCTCCACAAATTATACCGACATCAAATACAGTGGGAGCAGGGGCTATACTGTGGGGGAGGGACATACAAAAGTGGCAAAGAAATAATCTTATAAATGTGTTAGTAACAATCACATGCAAGAAAAAAAAAACATTTGAATACATATCTTAGGGTTCATTTCCCTTCTTGATGTGTTATACAAGTGCTGCTAAAATATCTTTTGGAATGTCTACAAAAATATTCATCAAGATACCAGCAAACCCAATCTAACAATATTCAAATTATTATACCCCATTTCCCAGCAATGTGAGGTTATATCATTATAAAGTACTACAATACTAGACAATTGTGTTGTTTTTGTTTTGTTTTGTCTGTCATGGGGCTTGAACTCCGGGCCTAAGCACTGTTCCTCACTCAACTCTTCAGCTGAAGGCTAGCGCTCTACCACTTGAGCTACAGTGCCACTTCCAGTTTTCTTTTTTTTTTTTTTTTCCTGGTGGTTTATTGGAGATAAGAGTTTCATGGACTTTCCTGCCCGGGCTGACTTTGAACTGTGATCCTCAGATCTCACTTCCTGAGTAGCTAGGATTACAGGAGTAAGCCACCAGCATCTGACAAGACAATTGTTTTAAAATGCATCATCATCCTAAATTCAGCAAAAATAACTTGAAAAATTAAATGTCTTTTCCAATGAAAACACCAAACAAACTAATACAAGGAAACTTCCACTCCTTATTTGTTAAGGGGAATTTAGAGAGAACTTGTAGTTAATATCATACATCATAGGGAAAGGCAGAAATCTTTTTTTTTTATAGTTTCTAACTAGAAAAGACAAGGAGGTCTATGTGTTCTTACCACTTTTATTAACATTGTATGAGAAATGCTACCAGGAAAACTAAGGAAGGGACATAACTTTATTAATAGATGACATATTTTATTATTAGAAACTCATAGTAGTTTAATTAATACCATTAGGCTTAATAAACAAGTTCAGCAACATTATAGAACAGTAAATCTAGATATGAGAATCAGTTGTGATTCTATAGTTTGACAATGAGAAATCTGAAAATAAAATTAAGAAAGTACTTCCAAATTGGATATGGTGGAATATACTTACAATCCAAGCTCTCAGGAGGCTGAGGAAGGAAAATCAAGAGTGTGAGGCCAATGCAGGCTACATAGCAAGGTCTTATTTCAAAACAGAACAATATATATATTCCATTCAGCATATTATATGAGCATTGAAAAATGTTTGCAAATATTAATAATTTAACAAAAGAGTGTACAATTTGTTTACTGGAAACTCCACAGCATCATTGAATGAATTCAAAGAAAGCTTAAATAAATTTCATGTACAAAAATCAGAAGAGAAGATGCAGGGAGAACACCTTTTCTAAGAAATTCTAAAGATGGAGATGAAAGAAGAAAGTAATTAGGGCTGGGAAGGTGGCTCAGTGGTAGAGCGCTTGCCTTGCATGCCTGAGGCCCTGAGTTCGATTCCTCCCCACCACATAAGCAAAAAAGAAAAAAGCCGGAAGTGGTGCTGTGGCTCAAGTGGTAGAGCGCTAGCCTTGAGCTGAAGAGTTGAGGGACAGTGCCCAGGCCCAGAGTTAGGGCCCTACGACCGGACCCCCCCAAAAAAAGAAGAAAGTAAGTAGAACAGATTCTTTCCTTCAGCACTCAGAAGGAATTCATCCTGCCAATACTCTTATTTATCCAATATTTATCCCATATTTCTAATCTCAAGAACCATGAAGAAAGATCTTTCCATTCTTTAGGTCACTCAGATTGTGTTACTTTGAGGAACAATCCCAGTAACTGATACAATACAGATCTGAAAATTGATCTATAATTCAATGTAACCCAGTAAATATCCTACTAAATTTTGCTGACATTGACAACCTTATCAAACAAAACAAAAAACAAAAATAAAAAAAAACAAAAAAATCCAACCAAACAAAAAATTTTTTTTAAATCTTGCAGTAATGTAAGAGACCCAGAATATCTAATATGACCTGAAAGTGGGAAAACAAACAGAATACTCAAAAGTGGCTCAATGTACGTTCATCTGCAAAAGAAGAAAGTTGAATCCTTTTTCTATAACACATACAAAAAATAAGTCTAAATGAATTACAGAAATGAATATAAGAACTAAAACATAAATCTAACAGAGGGAAACCTAATTGTAAGGGAAAACTAATTGTAAGTTTTAGTTATCTTTGATTATGTCCTTTTTTCTTAGACTTGACACCAGATAAATAAACAAAGGAAAAACTGAACAAGTATCATTACATAAAAATGTTTAAATCCTCATAAGCATGTACATCCTCATAAGCACATACACTTCATTTTAATCATGAGGCCACACATTATAAACATTGACTTATACTTCTTCTGATCATCCTAAAATATTTTCAGTTTGACATCTCCTTCCAAAACTTAAGCCTATTCATACAGGTAAAACTGTTTTCCATATAAATTTATATATTTTATTAAGAGCATCATGATAATAAATTGAGATAATTAAAATGACAAACTAAATATCTGATGTGGGACTTGTTTCCATAATTTACAATGAACCACTGCAACTCAGAAAACAATATACCAATTTAAAAAGTTGACTTTGAATTAGATATTTCTCTGTAAAAATATACAAATAACCAAATAGCTCAATAAAAATGGCCAGCCTCATTAGGGCCTGCAAGAATAGCTCTATTCAAAAAGACAGATAAGAAATAAGCACTTGCAGGGCTGGGAAGGTGGCTCAGGGGTAGAGCACTTGCCTTGCATGCATGAGGCCCTGGGTTCAACTCCCCAGCAGCACATAAGCAAAAACAAAAAAAGCCGGAAGTGGCACTGTGGCTCAAGTGGTAGAGTGCTAGCCCTGAGCTGAAGAGCTGAGGGACAGCACCCAGGCCCAGAGTTTAGGCCCCATGACCGGACCCCAAAAAAAAAAAGAAATAAGCATTTGCAAATCTATAGATAAGCTAGAATCCTCATAAGTGGATGAGAATATAAAATGCTACAGGTTTGGTGAAAGTAAAATGCCCACTTTATTTTTACCACAACTCAAATGTAATGTTTCCATGTAATATAAACTGATAGGTATATAAACTGAACATCTTTAATCTGAACACATGAAACCAAAAATACTCAGAAATCAGACCTTTTGGAATGCCAACATCATGTTCAAACATTCTGATTTGGGAGCATTTCATGTCTTAGTTTTTGATAGTAAAGATTCTTAATCAAAAAACATGATATTGATATTCAAAAATGTCAAAAAATTGAAACCAGAAACACTTGTGGTCTCAGATGTTTTATTAAGAATTATGTCATCTGTGTACCTGAGATAATTTAAAACATTAACCAAACATTGGGGTAGGAATGTTCACACCAGCATGATTTATAATGGTCAAAAAGTAGAAGCAACACTAAAAGTAGTCAGTCACAAACAGCCTATCTTATTTGATTCTGTTTCCATAAAATATCCTGAACAGGTAAAGACATAGATTAAGAACACAGCACTGGAAATGGCTGCCACTAAGTGTAAGGTTGGCTTTTGAGTGATGAAATACTCTGAAATTAGATTGAGGTGATAATGGGTAATATGCTATGTCTGTAGTCTAAAAATCCACTGAATTCACGGTACAAAAATACACTAGTTTAAAATATGCCATCCTTGGGCATTACTCCAGACATTCAAGGTAGGCGAAATTTTGGCAGCACTTAAAACAGAAACAAAATGGCGACATGTCACACATTTCCCACACAAGTGTGCCAGACTCCAAAGTTCCTAATCACATTGAGACATGTCCTGATAACCATGATTGCTGTTATCTCAGTGGAAAATAGTTCCATATACCAAACATGTTTCAAAATTTACTGTCCTACATTTATTTTCATTTTCATATCTCATTTGATATTATACTTTTTGTGTAAATGCAATTATGGTATATACAAATTTGTATATTTCCATTACCAATAATGATGAACCACAATTAAACAATAAGTTCACTATGATTAATAATATGTCCACGATACAGCCAATGTTAAAATTAGAATCTCAGTCTATGGGTTTTCTCTCTGCTGTAGGAGTTTTCTATTACATTCCCTTTTGGGGCCTAACATGGTAGCTTTTGCAAGTTAATCCCAGCTAGTCAAGAGGTAGAGAATGGATTTCAGAAAATAGGTAAGTAAGTAAATAAATAACTAAATGTGGGAAAAATAATAATAACTTATTGCTATTAATAGCTAAACATAGTGGTTGGTAGCTATAATACCAACTATTTGGGAGGCATAAATATAAAGCTCTCAGTCTACAAAGGCCTGGGGAAACACTTTATTTGAAAAATAATTAAAGTAAAAATGGTTGGATTCGTAGTTCAACTCTTAGATGCTTAGCTCAGCTGGAAGAGCACCAGCTTATCAATCTTAAGTTCAAGTGTCAACACCACCAAAATATAAGGAAAGATTAGCTTCTTTGCCAGAAGTAGAATGGTATGCTGTACAAACACTGGAAGCAAGCATTTGAATACTTGCCCCTGTGTGGTACACAGCTCTGTGTTTCTAGAAAAAAAATGCTAGGTTAATGTGGTTTTAGGATGATTTAAAGATCAATGCTGCATTATTTCCTTGATTGCTGCAAGTTAAGCAGGGTGGGGAAAGTTAGGCACACTTACAGGGCTGCTCAACTAATGAAAATACACAACCACAAGGGTAGGTTAATTAAGCCATCACCACCCAGGATGAGTTTTAGTACCTTCAGTTTGGGGAATCATCACAGGTGAACTTCCACGCTACATACTGCACTCTCAGAGTCTTCAGGAATGCCTCTCATAAAGTTCATTTCATAGCTGCTCAGTGGCCTTTGCAGTAAAATTATGAAAAACTTAAAGATTGCTTTCTCGCATGAGATTGCTTTCTCACTCTTTTATTCTTCATTATAGCTTGATTTTAAACTATAGTTATATTTTTTAAAAAAATCACACAATGCAAGAAACATACTCAAAGCTCACTTAATGTGTCTCTTCCTGCCATGGAACCAGGCTGTTCCCAACTCTGTGATAACCATGCTGAAGAGCCTGTGGAGTGCTCTCGAAATCTTTCCTCCATGGTCATAATATTTAGCATTGCTTGTAGGAGTCTGAGGAATGACAAGCCTCTCAGTAAAGAAAGTGCCCCATCTTTTCCTTCCCATTAATGGCAGGCCACTTCAGTATTAATTTCCCTCAAGTGTTTCATTGTTTGCTGACCTTAAAGCAGCGAAGCAGAAATTAAATTCTATTAGTAGAATCTCAGACATTGATCAGAGGGGGAAAAATAATAACGGGTAATTGAAGTAAGACAGAAAGCTTTCTGGAACCTGAGAAACACCTCTGATATTCCTGCCTTTCATTATGCAGAGAGAAAGCTTTGAGCAATTCTTCACCAAACATGAATGATCAGGGAGATTTCTGTTTACAGGAGGAGATTTTGGCATTACCTCACAGTACACACAAACACCAACAAACGCCCCTTTGCTCTTTTATCTTCCTGTCATCTCTGCTAGCCCTTGCATGTTACTGAAAACACATTCATGAATGAAAAGTATCTTTGTTGTTTATTCATTGACTTTTCACAAGAGGACAAACTAGGTGGAAAATAATATGTGATGTATCAAACAATAAAGATGATCATAAAATATTAGAAAATAATGAGGAAAGAATGAAGCAACACACAGCAATGCTCAGGCAACTCCTCTTGCTCTAGTCTGTTCAGGTAGAGTATGAGAGAATGAAGGACAGGGAAAATCTAATATTTCTTTTGTCTGCATCATTGAAGTTCAATTGAACAATTTCTTAAGGGATAAGTATAAATGTTGGCTCATAGGTGGAGTATGAATAGTGCTCCTTGCAATGAAATCAAAACTCAAAAATGCCATGGAAAAACATTGCATTCTGGAAATAGTAATGAAGACAGTTTAGGAATTGAAGTGAAGAATTACAAAATGTCATGGGAACATGGTTTAGAGTTTCAAGACAGATAATATTAGAAAAGAGATGCCTAACACTACATACATTCCTCCAAGAATATTTTTACTTACAATTCTCATGAGAAAGTACTGAAAACACGTTGTGCAATAATGAACCAGTTTATTCTTCCACCTTAAAAATCAGTATAAATCACTGACAGTAAAGACAAGTCGTTTCATGTTGGTAATGTGTGTTTCCTATCTAAGGATCACAGTGAATTCAATGATTTGACATTGGAATTCCATGACTCAGCTTTTGTGCATTATTTCTTTAAAATAGTGTTGGATTTATTATGCAAACATTCATTTTTTCCATCTCCTTCCCCCACCCTCTGCCTCTTTGGTGGTACACATGATTGAAGTCAGGGCTTCATGCTTGCGAAGCAAACACCTATCACATGAGCCATGTATACAGCCCAATTTTGCAATGCTGACTTGCTAGGTGGGGTCTGACTTTATTTCCAAGCTGTCCCGAATTGCACTCTACCTAATTGTGCTTCCCTATGCTGTTGGGTAGGGTGGGAGCATGCCACTGAGCCCAGCCTTAGAGTGAGATAGAGTCTTCTGAGCTTGTTTTCTGGCTAAGCAGGCCCTAAAGCATAGACCCCTAATCACCATGCCCTCTTCTCTCCTCCTTTCCCCCATTCTCTTCCAAGTAGCTGAGATTACAGATTTGAACAACTATGCTTGGTCATTTTCTCCTTCTTACTGTTTAACACAAATCCACTTCATTTCAAGAAAATTAGAACAATAACAAAGAGAAAGACAAAGAAGAAGACAATATTAAAACACAAACTTGAGAAAGAAAATTCAAAATATGAAAGTAATACATACTGATGGCTAAAGATATAGCAAAAAGCAGAATATGATGTGATATTATTGGTAACCTTGTAGACCAAAAAATCAAATGATAAAAAAGTCAGAGGATAGATTTTTATTACCAGACAACTAACAGTCTTCTGAAGGAGATTCAAGGTCAGCATTGCTGTAACACATAATCCCCATGTCAGAGTTCAGTATTTGTAAAAGTACAAGCACACTCATAAATTTTCAGGATCTAGTATGTTACAGTTATTAGTGTGCTAAAATTTAGATAATATAATTTCTTTGGAAATGGGTTATAAAATAGGTGGTAGAATTAAATGTTGAGGCATGAAAGTATACTACCCAAAAGTCCTATTTTAATTGATGCACGAAAGGAAAATAATGTAAGAGGGGCACAGAAATGGTGAAAGAAAGGGTGAACAAAGGGTCACTAGACTTATGTTGAAAATGAGCATACAACTTGTGTGGCAGGAAGGTCAGGAGGGAAAAACCTGGAGAAATGGAGGGAAGAGGTGACACTGTTCAAAAAGAAATGTACTCATTACCTGACTGATGTAACTCTAACCCCTCTGTACATCACCTTTACCATAACACTAGAATGAATGTAATAACATTTTGAAGCACATAAAACATGAACACATTTTTAAATATGCCTTTTTAAGAGATCAAATGCTAAACAACTATATCATCCAACTTTCAGTTAAAACTATCCCAAAGTTTTTATTGGAAATTGTTCCCAAAACAAATTTTCAGTTAAAACTATTCCAAAGTTTTTATTGGAAATTGTTCCCAAAATAAATTAATTAAAATATATACAAAATGCATATACTATTTCTACCTGAAACTAATAAGTTCATGGTTTGACAAAAGCATATAACTGAACCAGACAAAACATACAATAGCTGTCATACCCTCAAATAGATAAGTATGATGTTTTATAGAAGAGAAAAAAATGATACTATTTCCTTATGCAATAGATGTAATTTTAACTTAATCTGATCTGTAGGAGGGAAATGAAAACCCAGAGGCCAATAAGAATTACAGTTAAATGTTCAATCATTGGCATGGCACAATTAGAAGATTATAGACATTAGTGAATAGATTTACAGTGATGACAAAGAAGATTCATGTAATTCCTGAACCAGAAGAAATAATTCCATATATTGGTTTTTAATACCATAGTATTTTAATTTTTAATAAGCTACAGACAAATCTACACACTCAAGTTTAAATTTTTATTATTTTTTTAATTGTGAAAATACTGTACAGAGGGGTTACAATTACGTGGGCTGGATAATGAGTACATTTCTTATCAAGCATTGTTGCCTTCTCCTTTGTTTCCCCTTACCATCCCTTCCCAAATATTTTTAGGACAATTAGTCACTCTCTAAGCAAAATAGGACTTTTAACTGTTACTTTTTCAATGGGCCATTTATAAAAATTAGAAATATTGTTTGTATCATATTCAACAATTCTTGCCAGTCTTAGGCTCTGATTACACTTAATAAGCATAAAGGTATTCAATGTAAGTTTCTTTTTCACAAATATGTCTACTCGTTTTTCTTTAGGCTATCTGTGTAAAACTCCCTTTCATCATCGGTACTGACCAAAAAAAGTAATGTATTCTCATTGTAAACAGAAAATGGTTTCATTGTTATAGCAGTTGGTGCTCAGTAAATAAAAATGCAATCCTTATTTACATCATTCAGGTTAGAAAAATCCTGATACTTACCATAAAAAAATAAAAAAAAGCAACTCAAGGAAGTAAGGGGAAACCTCTGGGGGGAGGTGGCTGCTTGAAGCTGTTTTCTTACAATACTGAGGTGTGGTCTCATCAGAGAATCAGACTGCAATTATTTTTATCTCAGCAATGAGTAAGGAGTTAAAAGAACCTATCAAGAGTATTTCCAGCTGAAACAATCAGTACTAATTAATGGAAAATTATTTCAGGAGACTTCTGCTTGGTTTGTCTGATTTATACTTTTGCTTCTTAGTAAATCAGCCAACAGTTTGTAGTAGACATAACACTATACATGAACTTTGATAGTTGTTATATTTTTAACTACATATTTAAATATCAGCTCTTGCTTGCACTTCAGTATCCTGTAAAAGTAAGCTTTTGAAAAACATATAAGAAAGAAAAGTTGCTTTTATTCTTGAAGCCTACAAGTTAAATCTCACTAGTAATTGACATTTAACTTTTACAATGCCTATTTAAAAAATAAATAAATGAGCTACAGGTGGCCCACACCTGTAATCAGATGGCTGAGGTCTGAGGATAGTAGTTCAAAGCCAGCCGAGGTAGGAAGGTCCATGGGACTTTTATCTCCAATTAACTACCAAAAACCCAATAATGAAGCTGTGGCTCAAAGTGGTAGAGTGGTAACTTTAAGCACTAAAGTTCAGGGACAGTGACCAGGACCTGATTTCAAGGCCTAGAAACAGCACATGTGCATGCGTGCACACACATACATACACACACACACACTACACTAACATACATAATATATAATATGATACACTGTATTTAGACCTTAAATATAATTATATAAATAATATATAATATGTAATGTTATAAAATATTACACAAATATATAATATAGATATATTCATAAATTATATACAATTTTAAAACTATATATATATATCATTTTAACTTAGGGAGTCATTTTGAAGTTTGAAATATTTGGGACACTGGTCCAATTGCTACAGCAGAAAGACAACTGGCAAGTGTTAAGTACCTTATTTGTCAGATGGAGCAAGATTTCTTGTGTCTAACCCCATAAAACCTAATTTTCTCATTTACTTTATAGCGTCTTAGTTTGTAAATGTTAATTTATCTATTTTAAGGATTTGTCAAGGGATTAATTGTAGTTCTAACAGTGAAAATAAATGAGATTTCTGTCAGAGCATTTAGGGCAAAAGACACTACTCAATTCAGAAGTTTTAGCAATCTTGACGTCAGCAACCATTATATTTCTGTTCTCAATAAGCAATTATCCTAGGAATATTTCATAAAAATGTCTTTCCCCACATTTATACACACAAAAGGACACTATATCATCTTTTTACATTTGCTGCACAGAACAAACAATGTCCGTGCCCTATACAGTTTTGAACTGCACAAATAAAATATAAGCTGGGCAGACACAAACCAAGAGACAGACTGTGCACTCAGATGTTGCTTCAGTGTTTTGCACGTCTCAGTTTTAGCCAGAGAATTTACATTTATCACGTAATCCTAATCAGTTATCATTCTACTCTACATTTTGTACAAAACATCACTAGGAAGTCTGTTCTGGATTTGATGGATAGCCAGAATGGGACCGCACAGAACCAAAAAAGGCATAAATACTCACAGATGTCTGGTCACACAGATGAGTTAAAAATCAAAGAAAATGAGAGCTGGATAAGACAGACGTGATCTTTGAGCACAGCAAGAAAGTGTAAACTTGCTTTTTCTTCACCTTTCTCGTCCAATTGGGCTCTCTTCTCATTAAAAATAAATATTCAAACCAGAAGGTCTTCGTGTGTTTCCTTAAACTAGTAGATTTTTTTGTCTCTAAATGTAAACGTCACATCAAGAAGACAAAAAGCAGAAATCCTGTTTATTACCAAAGACGTCCAAAAAGCTGTCCAAATCCAAATTAGAGCATATGGTGCAAATTCCAGGACTCTTATATGCTCCAACATCTTCTCATCCCTTTCCTCAGCCCCTATTGTTCTGGCTTGGGTAATCTGTTTATATTTCTCTATTTAAGAACCACTGAACTAAAGCCAATTTTTTTGCTGCACTAAAATAATTGCCTCACTTAAAATAAAGCAGCAATTTTACTGTTTCTTCATCCCTTCCACAATTTTGTGCTACATTCTGGGAGGTTTCTGGTTATTGTAATGTTTTTTAACATATTCATTTTTGGTGTTGTGTATTAATTGTTTTGTGCATATTTATGTATGTGTCAGTGTTTTGCATGTCCATTCCTTGCTCTCCTTTTTCCACTGAAGATCAATCATCACACTCCTTGCTCCTTTGAAAATTATCTCATTTTAGTTAGTTTCACCCTGAGATTAAAAGCTTTGATATATTTGCCCATATGCATGAACAACTAATTACTGGCGTTTAATCCTGTATTCAGTTAAATTTTTATATAGAACTAAATGACATTTTTTCTATCAAGTTCCTTTTCACATTGTAAAGTATATATTTTAAATTCAAAGTAGTAATATTATATTTAAATATTCCACCTCAATATTTATTTTAACTTACCCATATAGTTCATCTACCATGTTATCTTGCTTTCCTAGTTTTCACAGTTTTGTATGATGATATATAAACCTAAATTATATACCTTTAAAGTTTAGATGCTTGACTTACGACAAGTGATAATTGAAGGGAGAAAGATAAAGGTTAGGGTAAATTTACAAATATGAAACCCTAAAATTTGTTTTAAAAGACATTGTATTCGCTTCAATAAGTTTAAGAAACCAAAGTAAGGATTATAGATGAGACATTTTCAAAATAAATGATCACTTCAAGTTGGCTTATCATCTAAAGTTATTTTTCTGCACAGACTGGGATGTTTTCTATTATTAATATGGAAATCTTAGCCCCAAACTATATATAGAGGTATAGTAATGTTATTTTCCAAACTAGAAAGAAGGTCATTACTAAGCAGACGAAAGGTCCACTTCCCAAATCTAAAAGCTCATCTTGACACACACACATCATAGCTTTATTCTTTTTTAAAACTTTAATATATATTCTAGTGTAAAGATACTGTACAGAGGGGTTACAGTTACATGAGTAATGAGTACATTTCCTCTCCCTCCTTTGTTTTCCCCCAACCATCCCTTTCTTCCCGACCTCCTCGTTTTTAACAGTGTCTTGTACATCTCATTGTTACAATGGGTCAACCTGTATACTTGTTTCAGGATTTTGTTATTTCCCTTCTCCTCCCCCAAATTAGAAAAGTGTATATACAAGATGCAGGGTATGGCAATCAAATACAGTGAAAACATGGGTTATACCATGGGGGAAGAACATACAAAAGAAACAAAAAGTAATCACATAGTACATAATAAGTACATTAAGTTCATTTTCGACATAACGACTTGTACATCTCATTGTTGCAATGGGTCCACCTGTATCCCTATTTAAACAATTTGGTTTTTCCCTTCCCCTCAACTTTGGTGGGGAGGGGAGGAGGGTTGGGGGGGGGGGAGGATGGGATGGGAAGGGGAAACAAAGGAGGAAGCTACAATGCTTGATAAGAAATGTACTCATTATTTTGCCCATGTAATTGTAACCCCTCTGTGCAGTATTTTCACAATAAAAATGTACATTAAACAACAGCAACAAAGATTTAAAAAAAAATAAAATAAAACAAAAATCCCTCTGTGTCCCTATCTTGGGGACACCATCTTATATGCTCTTATGTGCCTAGCTTTTGACCTTTTCTACTTGTCTATTAAGATTATCCTATACATATACTAGTTATTGCAAATAAGAGAAACCATGGGACCTATGTTTCTTTGGGCCTGGCTTACTTCATTTAGTATAATTTTTCCAAGTCTTTCCATTTCCTAACAAATGGGGTGGTGACATTCTTCCTGATGGAAGCATAGAATTCCATTATATACATATACATATATATATATATATAAATGTGTATATATATATATACATATGTATATATATACATATACATATATATATATGTGTGTGTGTATACATACACACACACACACACACACACACACACACATACACCAGGCATCTGGGTTGGTCCATATCTTAGCTATGGAGAATAATGCTGCAATAAACATTGCTGTATCATATCTTTATTCTTCAACAGAATTGTTCCAGTCTTGCCAATATTTATAAATGATTTAATATGTACATACTATCTTAAGTTCAAATGTCTCAGCCTTTCAAATGCTGGTAGAATATTTTATTTCGAAGAGGATTCTCAAATTATCTTCAGCTTGATTTGAAGTTTCACTATCACACCTATCCAACAAAGAATAGCTTTGTAGCAACCTGTTATAGAAGCTTAACATCAGATTTTACTGGAAATTTCTTCAACAAAGACTAGAAATATCAATTTCTATACAAAAAATGGTTCAATTAAATTCATTCATCACAAAATTAATGAAAAACAAAGCTCTCATGCCCTATGGAAGTTCATCTTTCTATTTTAATAAACATCTTAAATATATTAGTGATCCTTTATTCTCTTTAACTTTTAAGAAACATCCATTATGTGATAGTGTACTGTGACTGCATAGCAGTCTAGCAAACTAGAGAGGAAGACAAAAAAACACCAAAACTTTCATATAAGGTGGTAACATGATAACATGCAGCAAGGTTATGTAAGGATGATGAATGCAGAGAACGTGGAGAGACAACCAGAGAAGATAGACATTCTATGTAAACCCAACATGAAGCTGAGAAGCAGCTTTTATATTTTTTAAGTTATCAATACAATTGAAAGCCTGTAAAAATGGATTAGAAAGACGTAAATCTAGATGTAAGATCAGTTAGAAGATTCATTTGGAAACCTCATTGATGGATAGTGATATAAATAAAGACTAAAATTGTAAAGACTGATGGAAGTATTTTTATTGGAGATGAATCAGTAAAAGTAGAAAAATCTGCTGTAGTGATTGAGTAACTTGAGGTTGGTGAATACAACTTTATAATTGACATCAAAAAATTTACCAATGCCTCAAATTCACTTTTCTTGTAAGATTCATTCATTTACATTAACACTTACCATGTATTTGTCATTTTTACAGTTATACTCACTTTAGTAATTTCATATGTGTTTTCTTCCCCTGAAATGAGATATGGATCCATTTCGTTTTTGTAAATTCATTGTTGTTAATTTGCCAGAATTTCCTGAGTGTCTCATACTGCCCAGGACAAATTAAAAAAAAAAACTTATTGGAACACTTATTTGAAAATAAAGTTAAGGGGATCCAGCAGTTACATAGTGAGGTGAAGGGTATAGACTGAAAAGGATATTTAGAAGATATGAGCTATAAAACTTGGCAAAGGAAAGTAAAGAGTAAGAGAAAGGGGGTCATCAAATTTTCTGCTTTTTATAACAATAAACAGAAAAATGCCACTCACTGAGATAGTAATATTGGAAAGGTATTTTTCAGATGCCTTAAAAATATATACGGATAGACATTTTTATGGTCAGTTAGATATACAAGTGGTTCTCATAGATTAGTATGTTTGACCTAAGAAAAGATGAGGATTTCCATTTTTCTCTATGAAGTAGAATATAATGTCAGAGAAAGATGGGTTGGAGGTTGGCTTCTCCTGAATCTGGAGTTTCTGAAGATTTCTTTTTACAGTTTTAAATAGCATAATGAATTGGATAAAGAAATGCAGTAACATTGCCTGGCAATGTGAAGGTAGCCCATACATAAAGTGAAATTTGCTTTCTATGCACTTTCTTTTCCAGTGTTTGGACAAGAATTATTACTGAGCTGAGGTACACTTGGTCCATGGCAAAGATGTCATAAAGCTATGGTTAAAAAGTGGGGGGGGGGATGGAGGGACAAAAAGATGTTTGGAATATTGGTGACAGTGAACTGTAATTTTTGATGTAGAAAATAAAAAGGGATGAAGATAGAAGCTTAAAAAACTGAGAAAAGCTAAAGTTAAATATGCTTTCTCATAATGTTAAGGGAGAGTGAAAATGGCAGTAAAAGGTATAAGCAAGGTGAAAGAGGACAGGCAAAGTAGTTAATTCAGATTGTGAAGACAGAGAACCTCTGGGCATTGGTAGGGGCTAAGGGTGATTGTTTAAGGGGGAAAAAAGGCCAACGATATCATGAAAATGCACAAAACAGATTATTATAGAGTGGAATACTGACTTTGCTTTGAAATTATTCAAGAAATGAATAAAACATGTAAGTACGTTGACTATGTTTTTGTTGTTGGTGGTGGTGTTCTTGTTGTTAAATGAGGGAGAAATATTCAGGTTTGAAGTTACAGTGGCCAAGAAAGAAGGAGGTGAAAATTTGACTTTCAAAGAATGATCAGGATGGTAAAACAAACATAACTGTTTTCCCCAGATTTATGTGGTTCTCCTAAAGCCAGTACCTCACAGGGAAACTGCTTGGAGACAGGGTGTTTGGAGAGGTAATTAAAGTTAAATGAGGATATTAGGGTGGGGCCCTCATCAAAATGCCTGATGTCATCAGGTCCCGGAGGCTTACAAAGGGAAGAGGATTTGATAAGAAGGGAGGAGGTCACATTCCCACAGTAAGGAAAGAGACCTCAGAATAAAACCTTGTCAACACCTCATCCCTGCCTTCTTCCTTCTGGAAATGGGAGAAAATGAATTTCTGTTCTCTAAGCCCCGCCCCCTTTTATTATGGAGAGCTTCAGCAAACTACTAGAGGGGAAAGAGGAAGAATGGCCTAGAAGCCATAAAAGGGAGCTACCAACTCCTGTCCTGGCTTAAAGTTCATGAGATATAGCAAATAAAATAAAATTCATTTAAAAGTACTACAGAGGAAATTATTCTTATTTATTGATTGATTTTTTGGTTGATTATGGGGCTTGAACTTAGGGTCTGGCCACTGTCCTTGAGCTCTTTTGCTCAAGGTAAGTGCTCTACCACTATGAGCCACAGCTCCACTTCAGGCTTTCTAATGATTCATTGGAAATAAAGGTCACATGGGGACTTTTCTCCTGCAGCTGGATTTGAACAATGATCCTCAGATCTCAGCCTTCTAAGTAGCTAGGATTACAATTGTAAGCCACCTGCACCAGGCAGGAAATTATTCTTCAAGCTTTTACTGAGGCAAAGCAATTCAGAAGTACTCAGTAAATATTTAGGGACTTCGAGGATAATATATGTACTCTTCTATTTCTCATAATTCTCACTAATTTCCAGAAAGAAAAGATTAATAGGGATCAAGTTTTCCTACCATCTGATGTCAGGATATAAGCCAAAATAGACATATAGGCACTCCTAAGCGCAAGATAAATAGTTTAATTAAGTGAACTATTTAAATCAATCTAGATTTAGACACCCAATTTAGATAGCAGCTGGTCTGGCATAAAAGAGAGTAGCAAAATATCTGCTTTCATGTTTTCTCTATCTTCATACTGATTAAAATATAAAATACTTATTCTGATACTGTCTTACAAAGATTTATTTTGCCATTTCAAAAAGATGGTAAAATGAGAACAAGCTAATTAACCTATAGCAAGATAGAAATTTCCTTTAAAAATAATGGAGATCTTTGAGACAAAGCCAAACAAATATGAGAAAGGAACAATTAATATACTAATATTCAATTAATATAGAATAATATAGAAATGTTCAGGCATTCTAATTGCACAATGATTTAATGTACTGGGAAGATTTCACAACACAAAATGACTTCCTAAAAAGGAGAGAAGATGAAGAAATTTTAAACATCTTGCTAAAAGGACATTTTGAGTTACTAATTGGAGTAAACGAGGAACTTATTTTTGTAAAGGGTTGGATTTCTTTAGATGGGAACCAACTTGAGAAACAGGAAAGCTGGAAAGATCAGAGAACAGTATTTTGGAAGCTATTTAGTTGCTTTACAGAGGATGGGTTTGCTTCCAATATAGAAAAGCAACTTTAACCTCTACAGGGAAGATCAGGGAAGGTGAAAAGAAGATTGAGAGAAGACCAAATTTTCTCTGAAGGAAATACTTAGAACCATTTGTCAGAGCTCTTTATACTAATTTATGTCACATATGAAAATACTCTCATTAGATAGATGACACTTGGAAAGTTTCTTGTTTTATTTTTTAACATGTTGCATGATTTGGCAGAAACCAGCAACTTGCTTTTGATAAACTGGAAAGGCAGAATGTAAGAGTTCACGTTAAGAAAATAACTATGCTAGCTTCAAAGGAAATGGAAAAGCTTTGAAAATATTAAACCACTAAAATGCAACTCTTCATATAAAAAAAGAAAAAGAAATACATATCAGTAAAAATGATTAGACTTTTTAAAACCTTTCCTGGAATTTTTAGGGAAATATGTATGCAATGAAAGCCTTGAGCTAGGCTCCTGGCCTTAGAAGTAGGCAAAACATATTCTTTTCAGTCTTCAAAAAGTATCTACTAGGTGATACGTATGGCTTAAGAATTGGAACTCTGGTTTCTTATGTCCAGGTATCTTGTGGTTTCTTGTGTCCAGGGTCTCAATAAGAACAGGTTTTAAAATGTAAATAGCATCACATTAAACTCAGAAACCTGTTGAGAAGAACATATAATCAGAACTATGAGAATGTCAGAAAAATCTCCTCAAGAGGTAAAAGGAAAGAAGGCACTAGGGCAGCATTCAAAAAATTGGGGACCCCATTTTTCTTGAGAAAAGCAAAACCAAGAACTTCAGTTTGTTTATATGTATAATTATGACAATTAATGTTTTCTATAGAGTTGTTGGTAATGAAGTGAAATATCCAATATCACAAATTAAGGTGGAAATATACCAGGAGTTCTTAGTTAACCAGTTTTTGGTAACTTGGTCACCCATGGTAATTTTGGATTAGACTGATTCCTCTTAAGACTGGAAGAAGGTTCATGATGCAAATATTAATAAGAAGCATGTAATTATGTTCTCCATTGCTGAAAGGATCATCAGTATGGATAAATTCTGGGTTGAACATCTTTCAAATTTAGTTTCTCTGATTTGTAAAAGAATTGCACTTTCATATTTTTATTTCACTGTGAAAATTTAATACTGATGTGTGATTGATTTTATTAGAGTTACCTTTGTAATTAGTTTTTATGATTTCATTATTTTCTTATAATTACTAGGTATAATGAATTTAGTTCTAGCCTCTCAAATCTGGTTCATCAATATGTGGCAAGACTTCAAAATTGAAATAGTACATCAAATTTGGGTTAAATTTCCTATTTGACATATAAAACCTGCTGATGAAAATACAACTACACATTTTGGTGGTTTCAAGAATGCAGATGTAGGTAAAGATATAGGTATGCATATTGCTGTGCGTGTAAGCTTTTGGAAAGTTTACCCTAGCATGAATGTATGTCTCTTATAAGACTATTGATTTTCTCCCACAAAAAAAGATCCATTATATTATGGTAGACTATAATCTTCCCTAAACATGCTAAAGTATTAGGGAAAAACAAAATTTAAGAGAGTTCTAGGCAAGAATATTCTCCAGGTATCAAACTTAGCATAACATACTGGGTAAAAATAACATTATGACTATCACTTCCAAAAGTCACCAAGGTATGTTTAACCATACCCAACTTATACATTCTATTTAAATTGTTGCTAGCCATACCTTCAACACAAGGCTAATAAACACTGACTTCAAATAAACAGTGTGAGCATTAAAAGCAGGAAGGGAAAAATGAAGTAGCAGGATCTTTTATATAATAAAAAACTCAATCTTAGAAAGCTTATAGAATTATTATAATATGGCACATAAAGCACCCTTCTTACCTATCACCCAGCTTTCACTTTATCCAGACAGGATGGGGAGAGGGGTGGGATTTAACAAAATACTGAAGATGTTTGGATCTAGACTTTAGATTCAAATCCCAGTGTCTAAAATTATTTTAGGGGAAAAAAAACAGAACAAAACAAAACAAAAAACCTCCTTTGCCCCTCACTGTTTTTTCTACTGCTTTTATGACATATTCCTGATGACTAAATGAACTAATACATGTGAGAAAAGTGCTCAGATGATTGCCCACACACTCTGTCCCATCACAGAATGCATGGCAGTGCACCTTGTAAACTCTACTTTTAGCAGTATGGTTGATAACAATCTGAGCATCCAATAAACTTAACTTCATCACTCTGTCTTAAAGATTTAGTGTCTAGCCCAGTGTTAGTGGCTCACGTCTGAGATCCTAGCTTCTCAGGGGGCTGAGATCAGAGGGTCACGGTTCAAAGCCAGCCTGAGCAGGAAAGTCCGAGAGATTCTTATCTCCAATAAACCACTAGAAAACCTGAAGTGGTGCTGTGGCTCAAGTGGTAGAGTGCTCAGTAGAGCTGAAGGACAGCGCCCAGGCCGAGAGTTCAAGCCCCACAACCAACCCCCCGTCTACGCCCCCCCCAAAATGATTTAGTGTCTACTTCAAATTTCCTCTTGAATTTATGTTCAATAAATAAAAGCCTGTCTGTTTGGGAAACATACCTGCCTACTGGATTTAGCCCTGGGTCTGTGTTTCTCTGTGTCTGTATGACCATATGATTTTCAGAGGCAGTAGGGGTAGAGTAGCCTAGGAGATCCCATTAAAAATATCCCAGAACATTCAAGCTCAGACTCATCCTTCCCTCAATAATATGCATTAGAGGGTTAGGAAATTACAAAGCTATGAAATAGTCCCTTCCAAAGTAAATACACTGATTAATTAAGCAACAGTAATCTTATGGGAATGGAAAGAAGTATTTGGCAGGATTCATGGGTCTACTATTTCTGATTTCCTAGGAATAAAAACGCAACACCAATAAAACCTCACCCTTTAGGTATTATAAAATCTCTGATGCTAAACATTTCAAAAATATTAAGAAATACCAGAGAAATATAGTAAAAAAAGAATGAAAATTATGAAAATGGATACAATGAAGATCTACTCATAACTTACAAAAAATGTTATATGCTCATAGTGCACCAAATTTGCAAGTTTTCTTCCCTAAAAAAATGTATAAAATGAGGCTGGGAAGGTGGCTCAGTGGTAGAGTGCTTGCCTTGCATGCATGGCCCCAGGTTCGATTCCTCAGCATCACGTAAACAGAATAGGCTGGAAGTACTGCTGTGGTTAAAGTGGTAGAGTGCTAGCCTTGATCTATAAAGCTCAGGGACAGAGCTGGCACCAGTGGCTCATGCCTGTAATCCTAGCTACTCAGGAGCCTCAGATCTGAGGATCACGGTTCAAAGCCAGCCCAAGCAGGAAAGTCCAATAAACCACTCCAATAAACCACTAGAAAACCAGAAGTGGCCCTGTGGCTCAGGTGGTAGAGCACTCACCTTGAGCTGAAGAGCTGAGGGACAGCGCCCAAGCCCAGAGTTCAAGCCCCACTACGAATTTTAAAAAATGTATAAAACAATCTCCTTAAAATGTTTTCACCTTTCTTCCTTCTTTAAAATTTGGTGTCTATAGTGTTTCATGTTAATTTATTACTCAGTAATATAGCCTAGCTAGAAGAAAACCAGCAGCCTATTATATCAATTCACAGAATTGAAATGAACCAAATCTTCATTTATAATTTCAATTCTCAGTATAAATACCATAAAGTTTTATACCATGATTTTCCAAATAATAAGAACTTCTGTTTTTATAAATTTGAAACTTGACTCTGCATGTCTTATGCAATTTTCCAAAAACATATTGAATATTTAATACAGTGACAGGTCATATGCTTAACTTTCTCTTCTGAATTTTAGCCTCAGCTCTATGAATTTTTTCATTATTAAGAATCAGTCAAGTCAACCTCTTTAGGAGATATTGAAAATAGATCTTACCACTCCTCCCTCAAGGGTCTTATCTGAAGTAGCTCGATTTTGACAGGACCATCCCTACACAGGAAAGAAACAGGCCAGAGAAGTTGGAAAGATGCAACCAACAATATTTTACTTTATTGTTTATCTACATAAGCTGCCTTTGCTCTTGGTCTCAAATATTCAGAGGATTATATATAGATTTTCCTTCTACCTGTGAAAATATTTTGTACCTAGGACTATAAGCCAGGAAGATTTAAAAATGATAAGGTGTTTCTTCAAACTCTTACTTGTTTATTCCACACTAGTATTAAAATTGTGTAATTTTATACTTTATTTTTGTACTTGTTCGTAGAATGGAGCAGACAATTCTTGGCAATTTTTGACACTGAAGTATCACATGTTATTTCTACAATCAATTCCAACACTAAAACATCAAGTTATATAATCATGTTGTTAAAAAAAATCCAAAAGATAAAATATAAAACAAATACACAGAGGCAAAAACCTGTTGCTCCTAGAGATGAGTTGCTACTCACAACTCATTTATGTTCCCTTTCCTGGATGTTCTACCATCAGCAGCTTGTCATTCGAAGCTCAAAGAAACCTCAAAAGTAAATGTTTTGACTTTTCCTGTTTGTCCTAGGCTTATATTTGTTATTGCAAATAAGGGAAACCATGGGACCTATGTTTCTTTAGGACTGGCTTATTTCACTTAATATAATTTTTTTCAAGTCTTTCCATTTCCTAACAAATGAGGCGGTGCCGTTCTTTCTGATGGAAGTATAGAATCCCATTATCTTGATCCATTCATCTACTGAGGGGCATCTGGGTTGGTTCCATATCTTAGCTGTGGTGAATAATGGTGCAGTAAACATAGTTGTGTTGGTAGCTTCATAACTTAGAACTCAAAAAATTAAATACCCAAACAACAAATCCTCAAAGAAACAATTGCCTGATTAATAAGTGCATTAAAGAGTTAAAGAGAAACTTCTCTGAAGAGGAAATAAGAATGGCCAGCTGACACATGAAGAAAGGTTCAACCTCTCTAGCCATAAAACAACATTGAGATTCCACCTCACCCCAGTTAGAATGGCTATAATGAAGAACACTAATAGCAGATGCTGGAGGTGATGTGGCCAAAAGGCAACCCTACTGCATTGTTGGGTGGGAGTGTCAACTTGTTCAACCACTTTGGAAAGCAGTATAGAGGTTCTTCAAAAGACTCCACATAGAGACCTCCCCTATAACCCAGCAATCCCACTTTTGGGTAGTTACCCAAATGATCACAACACAGCCATAGTAAAGCTACCAGTACAACTATGTCAGTCATTGATATTACATGATTGTCCTTGATCTCTCTTAATGCAGCACCTTAAGAATGTTGTGTATGCATATATGCATGTGTGGTTTCAATGTATAGAAGCTTGGTAAGCAAGAATAAAAATAAAAAAGAAAATAAAATAAAAAGAAAACACGGGCTATATAGTACCTAGTTAACCATTTCATCCTTATGCTAAAAAGACATTGAAAGCTGCTAGTATCCACTCATGAACTAGTGTGATGTTTGCTTTCCTGTTCCAGACTATACAGACATGCAGGAGTTCATTATTAAGAAAGATGGAGGGTATTGTGAGTATTGAGCTCCCTAGGAGACAGCCAAAAATTACAGAGTTCTTCTCACATGACTTCTCTTGAGAATTTTAAAGACCAGATCTTAATTATTTTTAAATTCTAGATTTCTGACATAAAAATAAGAAATTGTTGGAACTGGGGAGGTTTGCAACACATCCATAAGTTAGCTTCCCGAAAATAAAGCATATTTAATTCCATCTAACCTCTAAAGAGGCATTGCTTCATGAGAAATATAGGTCCACTGAAATTATGTGGCAATATTTTGTTGAGTTTAAGTCCTGTAGTAAGAATTCATTCCAGTGTATATTCATCTAATGGAATATTTTCCACTGACAGTCAGACAAAGATTGTATTATTTGGCTTAGAGCCAAGTGTAAACTTCTGAAGTGTTGTAAGTGTCATGTTCTGAACACTCCAAGACTGCAGTATATTTATGAAAGTGAAGTCTTGCAAGACTGACATGAGCTGAGGAAATTCACTAAGCCTTAATAATCTGCAGTAACTTCCAGACTCAATTCTCAAGATTAGAAATGTATGACTCTAGGCAAAGGGTTGTCACTGCACCAAATGTTTACTACAGCAGGTCTTTCTCACAATTAAAGGAAATTCTGACTTTGTTTCATTCCCAAACATATTCCTCAACCACAAGCATTTATCATCTGTACACATACCTGTGCATGTACATACACATCTGAACAATGGGACATTACTTGATGTCTGTAAAATGTCAAGCAAACAAAAGTATGTTCCCATGCATAGCATATAATTCATTGTATTTGAAGAGCACATGTTACATATTTGTAAACAAAAAACCTGAAAAAGCACAGATAATTCTAAAAAGATACTCAAGAATTCTATATAGAAATTTTTCTGCAAAATGTGTGTATGTGAATGAGGGTGTGCTGTGAAATAAGAGAAATTTTCATACTACTATATACCTTTCTAAACTGTTTAAATCAGCATTTATAATTTTATTATTTCTAAAGCTACCTTCTAAATATGCAAAAATGAAGAAAATGTCAGTCTAAATTTCAAATAATTATATGATTAATATTCTATAAAAGCAAAGGTCAATTCAAAAGACAAATGTTTCTAGTATTTACAGATACAACCATGCTGAGAAACAGTCACCTTATTGATTTTGTTGTATATGAACCCTTAATGAAAATGCCACTGTTACATAGAAGTTTTATTTTTTATCAGCTATTTTACCTAGACAGCATGAAGAATTGCACAAATATATATATATTTGCAACTGATGATGACTAGGTTTTCTGGAACATGAACTGTTTTCTCACAATACAATGGTTACTCAGGTTACTGCGGAAAATGTCTTCTTGCTTATGGTTTCCATATAAAATAATGAGAACCAGTTGTGTCTACAAGGTAAAACTACAATAATTATAAATGAGGAAGGGGCTGTTACCATACAAAGTGGACACAAGAAAGAGGTAAATGGAGTTACAGTTGTGTTACCCTTAGAAAATTCAAGATATCTTGGACATTTTTGACAAAGTACTCAGGACTAGAACCTGAGAGGCATTCCTCTGTTTCATGGGAAATACTTTTTTCCCTTAGAGATCAGAGAGAAATGTAAAAATGACTTCCTGTCAGATATACCATGTAGATAAAGACTAAGCAGCAAAAAAAATCAGAGAGGAACATCCTATGAAGACAAGAAATAATATTCCAGTAATGACATGCAATGTCAACATAGAAACTAACTCTTCTTGTCTCTATTCTGCTTTCTATATCAGTACAGAAGAGTACTTTGATTATGACACTATTTCCACCTATGAGAATCCCAGATGCAAATACTTTTATTTTTTTTTCAGAGACTCCCCACACATCTCCTATTAGCCTCCTCAGTTTTCCCTCTTGTTAACTTCTTGCATTGGTAAGGCATATTTGGTACAAATAATGACTAGTATGGAAATATTCTTATTGAGTTCTGTACTTTATATCAAGGGTCACTTCGGGTGTTGTACATTGTACGTGTTCTATGGATAATGTCATGTATCCACCATTTCAAAACCTTAGTGAGTAGATTCTCTCTCTCACTTCAAAAATTTTCTTCTGCCAAACCACTTGCTTCTACCTCCTCCAAACTTCCAGCAATCTTATCTTCATATCTGAGTAATACTCCATTCTATGGCTGTACAATGGTTTGTAAACCTTTGGAAGTCTGCTTTTCTGCCAGCTATGAACTTTCCTGCTGAAGGACCACTGTATTCTTCTATATTGCTTTTTGTTGGGAAAGTAAGTTGCAGATAACATATTATTCATCTCTCAGATCCAACATTGTTTATCTTTGTTTTTCTTTTATGTTTTGCTTTTCTGAATGAAATGATACCTTTTGGATTCGATGACCCTCTGCCTGTCACCAAGACCTTGTCCTCTGTGTCTTGATGCTTTACAATCTATGCTCAAAATGGAGCTAAATCCAAACTTAAATGTATTTATAGTAAGAAATATTCCCCCAACACTACTCATTCCTTTGTAGAATTAGATGTACCTATCTATGATTTAGAAAGATAACTGTTATTCCCGGTAATTTTAAATCAAGAGAATAGAGTTTGAACCAAAAAGAGACAAATACTGGCTGAGCCATATTTTCATGCTTGATGCTTAAGTTTTCTGTTTTCATTCAGATCATACCTAACAGGAGTTTGAAAGTTATCACATTTCAGAAAGAGTAGGACTGAGAGTTATTTTCTGTCATTTAATAAATATATGTAAAACAATCATATATTGAACATAAGCCAAGCTCTTTAGTAGATGAGATTCTTATGGAAGAGATCATTTTTCTTAATGATCTGCATATAAATTAATTGATTGGGCATCAGTAATAATTTTCAAAAAGCAGTTAAATGCTATTGTAGCAAGGTCTTTATAGCCTAAAGTTACAACATTGTAAAATATTTATATGTTTATATATATATATATAGAGAGAGAGAGACAGAGACAGAAACAGAGACAGAGACAGAGACAGCGACAGAGAGAACATCTCATTTGGAATTTATGTTAGAGCCTTTATACAGTAAATATGAGCTATTTGTTTCTCAATTAGATCCTGTGTTTAGATAAGGGCTAGTAGTGTTGTTCGGTAGTAGAACACTTGCCTCACATGTATAAGGCCGTGGATTTGATCTCCAGAACCAAAAAATGGAAAATAAGACCTGTTAATGCTAATTTACAATTAAGTACCCTACAAGTTCCAAGTACCAAAAAATCAGAGACACATTAATCTGTCCATATTTTACTTTCTTAAAACATCAGTAATAGTCAAATACATAAATAAGCTATAAGTGTGGAGAAGAGAAGGTATAATTAATAGAATAATGCCCCCTCCCAAAGATGTTACAAAGTTTCATAAATGTTTAAACATTTACACAATGCCTTATGAGTTTTTGTTTGTTGGGGCTGGAACTCAGGGCCTGAGCAATGTTCCTGAGCTCCTTTTGCTCAAGGCTGACACTCTACCACTTGAACCTCAGCTCCAGTTCCGGCTTTTTGTGATTAGAGATGAAAGCCTCATATTGGAGCTTTCTGCCTGAACTGACTTTCAAACTGCTATCTTCAGATCTCAGCCTCCTAAGTAGCTAGGAATATTAGTATGAGCCACCAGTGCCTGCAGTCATGTTGAATGTTTAAATTTTTAAATGTTGACTTAGGTGATAAAAAGGTCACTGCAGAAATGGTTGAGTAGAGGATTTTTTTTAATTTTTTATTGTAAAAAATAATACTGTATAGAGGGGTTACAGTTACATGAACAAAGTAATGAGTACATTTTCTATCAAGCATTGTTACCTCTTTGTTTTTCCCCTACCATCCCTTCCCTCCCACCACCACAACTACACTCCTCCCCCCCTATAGTGTCATGTACATCTCAAGTTACAAGGGTCTGGTTCCATGTGAACAGGAATCTTTATATGTAGATATTAGTCATGAGGGCTAGAGGAATACTGATAGAGTGAGAAGTCACAGTGATGTCTTCACATGCTAGCATATGAACCTTTGGTCGAACAGCTAGAAAAAGTAAATGTCTAACCCATTTATTCATTAGCAACACACACACACACACACACACACACACACACACAATCTAAACTAGATAGTGACCCAAAGCAGAAATTAATTTCTTGCAGATATAAAAGCTGAGAAGTCCAAGATCAAAACACTAGAACTTTTCTTGGCCTGGTGTGGGCTCACACTCCCTTTGCATATTCTAGTTCTGTACTCATGTGGTGGAAGATACAAAGTAGACCACTGAAGCCCCATTTGGAAGGACAGAAATCTCATTCATGGAAAGTCCACCCTCCTGTGCAGTCATCTGTCCTAATACCATCCCCATGTGGGGGTAAGATTTCAACATTATAATTGAAGGGGAACACAAATAGTTCATTGTAGAGGAACAATTTCCCTCTGGTATTTCTACAACAGCTCAGCTCTGTTGACACCTTGATGTTAGCCCTCTGGGACTCATTTTATTCTTTGACCCAGAGAACTGTATGATACCAACTGTGCTAATCTTTTAAGCAACCAAGTCTGTGATGACTGATGTGAATCAGGGCAATATGTATCTCCCAACCATTTGTTCATTTGCTGTTGGAGCTGTATGTCTTTCTTTCTTCTGAAAGTTCTCCTCTGTCTCTACCTTCTTTTGTTTTTTTGTGGGTCGTGGGGATTGAACTCTGAACCTGGGCACTGTCCCTACACTCTTCAGCTCAAGGAGAGCGCTCTACCTCTTGAGCCACAGCGCAACTTTCAGTTTTCTAGTGGCTTGGAGATCAGAGTCTCAAGGACTTTATTGCCTGGGCTGGCTTAGAAAGTTGATCCTCAGATCTCAGCCTCCAGAGTAGCTAGGATTACAGGTGTGAGCCTCTGGTGCCAGGTTTGTCTCTAGCTTCTTGATCTCTAGCTGCTAAGCCATTGTGAAACAACATGATAGTGATGGAGTGACTGGGCAGCAGGGAGAATGGAGTATACAAAGTATTATTTTTTCCTCCATTCCAGTGGAGTTCCTCTGGGTCGTGTTTCCTCTGGGATGCAATGTCCTTCTGCACAGCACTTACTTGTTTATTTAAAACTGGAGGTCCTGATTTATGAATCTCAAAGATGTTAACATTTTAACAGCAGACTCTTTATGGCATTTCTAAATTTCCTTTAAGTGTTAGTGCTCTGCTATGCCACACAAGTGCTGAAAGAAACATTGTTAAAACCTGCACATTTTTCTCAACATGTTCTCTCAAGGGTATCTCAGACTCTTACAATCTGCAACAACCCACACTAGATCAGATCTCCTATCTTCCCCAATGCAGATTCCTGGGCTTTCCCTTTGTGTTTTCTCTAATGGAAATGTTTCTGTACTTCTGCTTGTGTTATAGCTTGAAATTCAAAACATTTTCCCTTCTTAACTTGAACACAGGCTTCCATATTTTCAAAACACTCCATCTCCCATATTGTTTTCTTAAAAATATTTTCAATGTATATATTTAACTTACATGCATGATGATTAATGCAAATGTAGATAGTGAAATATTAACTAAAGCTGATCAAAGGAACCTATCTAGCCTCTCACATAGTTAGTCATTTGTGCCTGCAAGTACCAACAGCATCTGAATTTCTTTTACAAGAATTCCTAATTACAACACAATATTTGGTTTCCTTTTGTATAGAAATCTGTACATGTGTTATCCTTTAGGCCTGCTACTCATACTTTTTGTCCTACATCTCCATATTTACTCTCCACTCCTCACAAGCAAATTTATTCTCTTGTTTTATGCCTTTGAGTTCTCGGTCCCTTTTCCTGTTGAATTCCACATTTCAATAGGCTCAATATTTATAATTAGTTGGAGTGGTAAAGAATGTTAGCCCTGCCATCTACTGAATATAACCACTTCTTGATCCAGAATATAAGGCAACAGAAGGTAAAAGTTCTAGCACATGAATTTTTGCAAAGTTATAAAGTCAGTTCTTCTATTATACAAGTTGTTTAGTATAGGTTCTAAGCAAAATACTAACTGGTCACATAAAAATAAAATACCACTTTTATTTTTTTAACTGTGTTTTTTATTGTGAAAATACTGTACAGAGGGGTTACAGTTACATGAGTAAGGTAATGAGTACATTTCTTACCCAGTATTGTTGCCTCCTCCTTTGTTTTTCCCCTACCATCCCTTCCCTCTCACCTCTTCAGCTACCCTCCTCCCCAAATTGTAAAGTTCTTTTTTCTACATAGTGTCTTGTACATCTCATGGTTGTAATGGGTCAATGTGTATCCCTATTTTAACAATTTTGTTTTTTTCTCCACAAATTATACCTCTAATAACAACAGATGCTGGAGGGGATGTGGACAGAAGGAAATCTTACAGCATTGTTGGTGGGAGTGTAAACTTGTTCAACCACTTTGGAAAGTAGTATGGAGGTTCCTCAAAAGACTCCACATAGAGCTCCCCTATGACCCAGCAATCCCACTTTTGGGCATTTACCCAAATGATCACAAACAAGACACACTAAAGCTACCAGCCCAACTATGTTTATTGCAGTATTGTTTACCATAGCTAAGATATGGAACCAACCCAGATGCCCTTCAGTAGATGAATGGATTAAGAAAGTGTGGTATATATACACAATGCAATTCTATGCCTCCATCAGAAAGAATGACATCGCCCCATTTGTTAGGAAATGGAAAGACTTGGAAAAAATTATATTAAGTGAAGTAAGCCAGGCCCAAAGAAACATAGGTCCCATGGTTTCCCTTATTTGCAATAACTAGTATATGTCTGGGATAAGCAGAAAAGATCAGATAAGATGATGATGTTAAGCGAAATGAACCCTAAGATAGGGACACAAGTGGTTTTTTTCTTCCTTGGTATTGTTTCTAATGTATTTGTAAGGTACCATGTGATTTTTTTTTGTTGCTTTGTATGTCTCTCCCCCACCTTTAGTTCTTAATAGGTAGTTTTGGAATAGATATTTAAAAGATATTTTAATCTAAAATAAATAAAAGTGTAAACAATATAAAGATGAAGGCCATAGACATTTGACTTCAAAGATCTGTCCAAGCCCTGTTTTCCAGAACAACTTATTGACACTGGTTCTGTAAAATTCTTAAAATGAAATTGTTAGTGATCAATGAATAAATTTAATTTTTTATTTTAAATTAATTTCTAAGTATGCAATTTCACAAACAAATGGAATATATTCTACCATATTTTCTAACATAACAGTAGAGAAATAATATTTCATTTTTCTACTTAAAAGCAATTATTACCCTCCTATTCAAAATCAGGAATACCTTCATACCATAAAAGAATTCATTGCATATATGCACAATGTCCTCAGTAGCTCACAAAGTAAACTGAGATTTCACACTAAAAACCAACAAAATTAAAACTTTCAAAGCTTTTGTTCTGCATCTACCTATAGGAATGTCCTTCTTGCAGGCAGAAAAGAAAAAGAGCATTAAGTTATATTCAATTTGAGTCCAATTTGAAAGAAAAAAGGAGGGAAAAAAAAACCAACCAACCTCCAAGAAAATAGCATTGCATGATTTGCATAGTGCTTTTGGACAAGCAACAGGATGTCCAAGTATGATTAATATTGGTCCCTAAATCACAAAATTACATCAGCTCCAGGAATTATGGTTACTTTCATCAGAAAGGTGAAAGTTGCCTGCTCAGTCAGATTACTTTCAGCAATATGCCAGTACTTGCAGCCATATGCTCCAAGTTGTAAGATGTCCTGTTAAGAGTTATGGATGTAGTTTTACAGTTGGGAAAATGACATATTCCTCTCCCTTGAAGACATTAACTTTATTCTACTTTGTTCTAACACTGTATACAGACAATGAGAATGATATACTGGTCCCCTGTTTTCTCAGTGAATATAATTCAAGATGAGCCTTCTGTTAGATTCTCACATGGCTACACTCTGACCTTATGAATTCCAATGGATTGTCAGCTTTATCTTCTCCCAGAGTTGTCTCATTTATGCCACTGTGTTATTCATGTTTTAATTTAGTCAGTAATAATGAGGCATTATTCATTCAACAGCAAAAAGTAGTTTTGTTACTGCTTCATGTGTAACAGATCAACTTAACTAATATATCAATATAAATGGATGACTAAATACTACAACTGTTGTCATTCCTATGGAGAATACTTTATACTAATGACAAAATATCTAAAGGAGAGATTTTTTCTTTTTAAAAATGTTGTTATTCTTATTAGAAAGGTGATGTACAAAGGGGTTACAGTTACAGAAGCCAGGTAATGAGTACATTTCTTTTGAGGTCAGTGTTATCCCTTTTCTCCCAGTTTTTCCTCCAGTCGCTACCCACAATCTGTAAACTTCATTTTCAACATAGTGTCAACTGAGTACCATTACTACATTTGTTTGCTGTTTGTCCTTCCATTTCTGTGCCTCCACTTATACTCTCAAAGACATATAAATGAACAAACAGTATAAAAAGAAAAGAAAGGCAGGAAAAAGCTCTTGCTTGCATTTCATGGAGTTCATTTCAGTAAATATTACTATGATCAGACATAGCGTTGTTCCTTTGTGTTTCTCTCCTAAGAGTAACTTCCTTTGGTCTCACTCTGTGCTCATGCCTAGAGACCTGTATAATTTATTATGTCCTGGTCTATTTTATATGAGCTTCTGCACATGAGAGAAAATATGCACTGTTTGTCTCTCTGAACTTGACTTACCTCACTTAACATGATTAGTCCTAATTCCATCCATTTCCCTAGAAATGACATGATATTATTCTCTCTAATGTCTGGGTAATAATCAGTACCAATTTTTTTTATCCATTCAGCTGTGTTGTTTCCCAATTTGGATATTGTGAAGAATGCTACAATCAACATGGATGTACAAGTGTCTTATGGCATGTGGTTATGTGTGTAGATTCCAGGAGTGGCATGGCTGGGCCATTAGGAAGACCTATGTTTAGTTTTTTGAGGAACCTCCAGACGGCTGTCTAGAGTGGTTGTACTCCTTTACATTCCCATCAACAGTGCAGTAGGGATCTTTATTTCCCACATCCTCACCATTTGTTTTTTATTCACATTCACAATGTTGTCAAATCTAACTGTGGTGAGATGGAATCTTGGAATTGTTTGGATTTGCATTTCTTTATGACCAGGGATGATAAGCATTTCCTCCTATGCTTTTTTGCCATTCTTTAACTCTTCTTCTGAGAACTCTCTCTTTAGCTCCTTTGCCCATTTAGTGATTGGTTTATTAGCTCTAGAAGGGGTTAATTTCTTTTTTATTAATTTTATTTTATTGTAAAGACGCTGTACAGAGAGGTTTCAGTTACATGAGTAAGCAATGAGTACATTTCTTGTCGAGCATTGTTACCCCCTTCCTTGTTGTTTTCCTACCTACCTTCCTTACTCCTTCCCCTCCCCCAAAGTTGTAAAGTTCATTTCGAATATACTCTCCTGTGGGTATCACTGTAATGGGTCATCCTGTGTCCTTGTTTCAGCATTTTGTTATTCTCCTTCCCTTCTCCAAATTATACAAATATATATACAAGATGCAGAGTACCAAAATCAAGTACAATGACAATGGGGGATATACCACAGGGGGAAGAACATACAAAGGAAACAAAAAAATCACTTTTACATGTAAAACAACAACAACAAAGAAAGACCTCTTGTGTCCATATCTTGGGGTTCATTTCACTTCACATCATCTTATAGGGTCATATGTGCATAGCTTTTGAGCTTTTCTGCTCATCTGATAAAACTATCTTAGATGTATTCTAATTATTGCAAATGATCCCACTTCTGAGCATTTACCCAAATGATCACAAATAAGGCCATACTAAAGTTACCAGCACAACTCTGTTTATCACAGCATTATTCATCATAGCTAAGATATGGAACCAACCAATTTGCCCCTCAGTAGATGAATGGATCAAGAAAATAACCACACACTTACACACACACACACACAATGGAATTGTATACTTCCATCAGAAAGAATGACACTGCACCATTTGTTAGGAAATAGAAAGACTTGGAAAAAATCATAATTTCTTGATTTCTATGTATATTTTGGATATTAGGCCTTCATCAGATGTATTGCTGGTAATGATATTCTCCCAGTCTGTTGGTTGTCTTTCTCTTTTAGTAACTATGTCCTTCACTTTGCAGAAACTTTTTAGTTTGATGTAATCTCATTTGTCAAACCTCTCAAATGGATAGATATATTATACCATAATTTTGTTCTAAATTTCATTACTATCATATAATCCATAAGACTTTTATCATCTTAAAGCTGTCATTTGTTGTTTAATCCAAATATAATTGATTCTTTAGCTTCCATTTTGTCTTGCTATCTTTTTATGTTAAACTAAATATATGGTGGGAGTGCAAACTTATTCAACCACTTTGGAAAGCAGTATGGAGATCCCTCAAAAGACTCTACATAGAGCTACCCTATCACCCAGCAATCCCACTTTTGAGCATTTACCCAAATGATCACAAACAAGACTATACTAAAAGCTACCAACACAACTATGTTTATCACAGCATTATTTACTATAGCTAAGATATGGAACCAACCCAGATGCCCCTCAGTAGATGAATGGATCAAGAAAATGTGATATATATATATGTGTATATATATGTATATTTATGTATATATATGTGTGTGTATATATATATATATATATATATATATGGAATTCTATGCCTCCATAAAGAAGAATGGCATCGCCTCATTTGTTAAGAAATGGAAAGACTTGAAAAAGTTATATTAAGTGAAGTAAGCCAGGCCCAAAGAAACATAGGTCCCATGGTTTCCCTAATTTGCAATATCTAGTATATGTCTAGGACAAGCAGAAAAGATCAAAAGCTATATACATATGACCATATAAGATGATGCTAAATGAAATGAACCCCAAGATAAAGACACAAGAGGTTGTTTCTTTCTTGCTGTTGTATCTAATTTACTTTTAATGTACTATGTGATTTTGTTTGTATCTTTCCTATGTTCTTCCCCCATGGTACAACTCCTGTTTTCACTGTATTTGTTTCAGGTACCCAGCATCTTGTATATACATTCTTATAGTTTGAGGAGGGGAGGGTAAATAACAAATTGCTGAAATAAGGATACAGGTTGTCCCATTGTAACAATAAGATGCACAAGACTGTATGTTGAAACGAACTTTAAAACTTCGGGGGTGGGAGGGGAGGGAGGAGTTGGGAAGGTTGGGAGGAAAGGGATAGTAGGGGAAAAACAAAGGAGGAGGTAACAATGCTCGATAGGAAATGTACTCATTAAGTTACTCATGTAACTGTAAACCCTCTGTACAGTACCTTTACAATAAAAGATATACTAAAAATAAATCAATAAAAATAAAAATATTTTATTAACTTGTACATTTTTGAAATCTCAGGATGGTGCCAACACCCTAATATTTCTATTCTAAATATCATTTCTTTCAACCTGCTATAAATTTTGCTTTTATTACATGTTAATTAACACATTTTTGTGGATTATATAAGACCCTAATTATAAAAGTTGAGCTCCTTTTCTTGAAGTATCTTTTAATCATTTTATTTGTCCCACTTACTGTGTTGAGGTAAGAAAAATAAATACATTATATAGATACCATTCATTTACTTTAAAAAGTTATCAGGGGCTGGGAAGATGACTTAGTGGTGGAGTGTTCACTTAGCATGCATGAAGCCCAGGGATCAATTCCTCAGCACCACATACAAGAAAAAGCCAGAATTGGTGCATTGGCTCAATTGGTAGAACACTTGCCTTGAGCAAAAAAATAAGTTTTGGGTCAGTGCCCAGGTCCTAAGTTCAAGCCCCGGAACTGGCAATAGATAGACACATAGACAGACGGACAGACAGACAGACAGACAGACAGACAGACAGACAGAGAGAGAGAGAGAGAGAGAGAGAGAGAGAGCTATCATTTTGTAGTTTATTGTTGTAAAATAGATTGATTAATCAAGTTTTTGGTCTTAAAGCTAGTCTGAAGCATTCAAATTGTATTCATATCTTCCACAAGAAGAAGAATGCATGCTTGTATAAAGCAGCTTATTAAGACACTCCAGGTAAACACAGAGATGACTGAAGCAAAGTTCCCATTCCTATAGGAAAGCAAAACTGAATAAATTGGTTTACTTGGCATTTAGTGGCAACCTAAGAAGTAGAGGCTTTATGGTGAAGTAAATATGACTAGACTTCATTATTTATATATATATATCATATAATATATATTATATATAATATTTTATATATATATATGGCAGTCCAGTATTGAAGGTCAAGGTCAGTTCCAAGGACCACGTATAGGTTTTTGTTAGTTTGTTGTTTCGTTTTTTTTTTGGCCTCCTTCCTATCTATGCCATGATGTATTCATGGCAGCTAAATAAGTAGAATGAGATTTAGGCATATATAATGTGCTCTGAAATACATCATCAGGGGAAAGGCAGCAACAAGGACACAGAACGACTCCCCAGGTTAACAGAGATATTAATTAAGGATGCCATCTGAGGTCAGCTCTGCCCATAGGATTTCATTAAACAAACATAACTGAAGTGTTGTCTCATTCACCCAAATTAATATTAAGTATTATTTGAAAGAAGCTACTAAGAATAAAAAGGCTATGGGCATTGGGTAGTTTTGGACTATTTAGGAATAAGTCTGATTATGTTTGTGATTCACTTTTGATATAAGAGGAGAAAAATATCTTCAAGAATTTCTTGTTTCTCCATTTAATACTGGTAGAAATGAAACTTTATAGACTCCTCTAGTACCAGTTACTGGCAAGTTGGTCTTGTTTTATGGCAGTAATATACTTCTTTCTTGTGATAAGGCACTCAAACAGTACATAAGTACATTTAATTTTAAATATGCATTTTCTCTCTTTCCTATTGTCCTTGTGTTCTCTTTAGTCAAGTAACTCAAAAGTATAGTGCATTAGGAAATGGTATTACAGATGCACAAAGTTCATTAACATGAAGGAATTTCCAGTATTTAAGATTCAGATTAATGTATAAAGTTGAGAGTACAACACCAGAAAGGAACTTGAATGTTTGCCTATAAAATATCAAAGAAGGAAACATAGGAAACAAACCTCTTCCCCAAATATGCTCATCGATGATGGAAAATGTGAAAAATATGATCATGGAATATAAATTTAAAAACCTATTATTTTACTATGTTTGAAAAGTATTGTTAAATAGTACATTTATTTAGGATTAAGTGAAAGAAAGCTAATCATTCCATCATTCCATTGGTTGAATTCTCTTCACATGTAAGTTATTCTCCAGAACTCTAAGTGTTTTGACAGGAGCATAAACCCGGTATCCTGCAGCTGGGTTATAGCCCCAGGAGGGAAATTTATACACAGAATTTCTGGCTCATGATCAAGAAAACTTTTATCCCAATAAATCAAAGAAATACTATAGTGCTGGCAGGGACAATGGAATTCCCTAAAGGTCCATTCTTCTGAATCCACCAGCATTTACCTTCCTTGCTTTGAAAATTCAGCGTTGCTTATCCTCCAATATCTTTGTGCAACGTTTCCCTTAGCCTCGCACTCCCATTGTTAGAGATAGAATAACTTTGTAGGAGTCTAATTACAATTTATTTTAGCTATAATTCAGTCAATACCTACTCTTTAGTTAATGAGAAAGAACTGAATGCAAACTCACAGTTCGTTGAGTCCAAAGAAGCATATAAGCATATGTCAGCCTGCAATATGCCTTGGAGAAATATTGTTTCCAGTTTACCACTACACATCTAAAATGATTTGCAGTGGTTTCTTAAAAGAATCAGTACTATTTTCATGTGCTGTCTTTGGCTTGGGTAAAGCATGGTTTTTTTTGGCCCTAGTATCTGTTACAGAACAGGAAGTGTAAATGAGAGATCTCATTCTTGGTGGAGACCTGTTTATTCTGTGCTAGTTGACAGGTAAAAGTCATTTTGAAATGTTTGCTGTGGTCATGGAAGAAATAACCTTGAAATAAAAGTAGTTGAAGTGCTCTCACTCTGATTGGAATCTGGATCTGTTGCTTGCAAAACAAACCAAAACAAAATACCCTACACCAGGTCCTTAAAAAGCTGCCACACAATCCCAGGAGAAAAAAAGACATAGTTGGATAAATGTGCATCTGCTGAAGGAAATGCCTTGAGAACCAGAATTCTAAGTGGTGGAGGGCCCAGAAGAAAACATAAAGTGAGGTATTCATGGGCTGATTCCAAGGAATTCAAGAAAATAAACTTTTATGTGAAGTTGTAAATGATCCATATGAAAGATCAGGAAAATGGAGAAAATGATCAAAGACAAAAAAACAAAATGTACACAGGATATTAACCTTGCAGAAACAGGCTGTTTGATTTAAAGAACACACAAAAGCTACCCATAGAGTAAAGGCAGAAAATGAAATGGAAATGCAAAAGTCATTGAGAGAGATGATAAAAGGTTGAATAGGAAAATAAAGCAGCAATAAGGTTAGATGAGCCATTTTTGCCTCTTCAGAAACCAAAGGCAACTGCGGAGTGGGACAGGGCGTTCAAATGAATTCTCCCCATTGCTCTATCAGAAATAAGAATAAAGTGATCAGAGAAGACACTCTTTTTCTTCAAAGATAAAAAGACTCTAAGGGGAAATAAGGAAGTTAGGACTAGCTTACAAACATAACAGAAACAATTTGCAAGCCCAATAAACATTCTAAAGGGGTTAATAGGAACAGAAGAAGAAATAAATAATTACATTCATTTACTAATGCAGAAAGAATGGTTTATGGGGCCTAACAATTCTCTCACTGTTATTAAATAAGATCATCTTAGGTACAACATGTGTCAATGCCCAACAAATTATAATTTCCTTCCTACTTAAAAAATGAAATGATTATTATAAGCCAGTATAGATAAGTCATCCTTTTTTGTTTGTCGGTGGTGGGACCTGAACTCAGGACCTGGGCACTGTCCCTCAGCTCTTCAGCTCAAGGCTAGTGCTCTACCACTTGAGCCACAGCACCACTTCCAGGTTTTTCTGCTTATGTGGTGCTGAGAAATCGAACCCAGGACTTCAAGCATGCAAGGCAAGCGCTCTACCACTGAGTCACTTTCCCAGCCCCAAGTCATCCTTTTTTGAAGTGGCTTTATCATATTACTTTACTTCAAGTTTAGTAGCAATCTTTGTATACCCTCAGTGGTCGTAAAATACTGCAACAATAGGGAAACATTTAAATTTAAAAGTTATTTTTATAGCATGATAACTGCAGAGATTTCAAGGATGCATACTTACCAAAACCTTTGTTAATTGCTTTCTACGTATTACTTCCAAATTACTAAATTATTTAGAATATTTCTATAGCACATCTAAATACTTTTGGCTCCCTGGTCTTCCAGTTTAAATTTATTATAAATAAATAGAGAAATAATCTCTATTTTATGTCAATGTGGTGATATACATAATTTTCTTGTGCTCAATGTTCATTATTTCTGTCATTTGACAACAGATGACCAGAAAGCAGTTGTGCCATTAACTCTGAATTAACAATTACAAAACTCAAAATATACAATTTATGTACATATGTTTTCAAGTTAATATCTCCATATTCTATTTGCTCACTATATCACCTTTTTGCCTACTTTAAATACAATGTCATATACAACCCATACTTAATCTAAGTCATTGAAATTGTAAGAGTGAAGTTTTTCCAGTATTCATATCAGAAGCAAAAAATGAGAAGATGTTTAGAGCCTTATAAGTTTTCACTATTATTTACAATCAAAATTATGAGAACTCATAATTACATTACTTAACCCAATATGGATTTATTTTATAATATTCTGTTTTTAAAACATTCCATCATAGTACTCTTTTAAGGATAACATGTGATTTTCCAGACATATTCCAGAGTTACAAAATAGGGAAAATAACTTCAATATATTCTTTTGAAAGCCATTTCCAATATTTGCAGAATATTATGCTCAAGAGTGGTTCTTTTTTAATGATGGGTTTTACAAGTTATACAGAAAATGCTTTCAAATGCAGCAGAATTTTAATATAAATACAGCTTATCAGGACATCAGGGCCTCTCATCTCTGGGCCCTGACTAATTTCACTAATGCTCCAAAGTGGTGTAGTATTCAAAGACAGGACCTCTTTTGACCATTCAATCTTAAATTATTTCCCATCAGTAAGTGCTCTATTAAGGTAATACAATTTGTACAATCCACACTACAGCATAATGTTGATTTTAAATTGATTCAACTGTATAATGCATACATTACTACTGAAGAAAATATTCCAGAATAGATGTAATGTAATACTCTGCTGATATAATTAACAATATATACAATTTACTCTGTAGTATCTTGTAGTTAGTAGATTCTGAAAAAATCACTTGAACAACCTTTTGTACAGCCAGTGAGTATCTGATTTCTAGCAGATATAATAATCACATGGTAAAATATCACCAAGTACCATTTGTTTTCTCAATCTTAATTTATCAATTAGTTTGTAATCATTAATATGTGTGCTTAGGATGTTGTATCTCATTGGTACCATTTACTTTTTTTCATTGACTTCATCTTTTCTAATCAACAACCTTAACTCTAGCCTGTAAATCAATTTGATAATGAGTTAAGTAGTGAAATATCTTATTCTCATGGATTTCTAGTCTCATTCCATTTGGTAAAATGTGATATAAGACTAGACTTGTAAAAGTGCTGAAAAGAATAAAAGAATCAGAACTATCTTCTGAAACTAGATAACTTCCACAAAATATTTTTTTAGGGCTAGAAGTAGTGACTAATACATATATTCCAAGAAATTTAGGAGACAGAGGAAGGTAGAATGAGGTTGGAAGCCAGCCAGCATGAAGTTAACAAAGCCAAACAAGATAAAGTTAGACTGATATGCTATCTGAAAATAAACAAATAAAATAAAACCCTAAAACTAAATACATGGCTCTTGTGATAAACATTTCATTGGGATTTAATCTTCAGTTCTGAAAATCAAACATAAATCAGTAGCATTTAAGATATGGGTGTATAAGGGTGTGTGTGTGTGTGTGTGTGTGTGTATTTGTGTGTGTGTGTGTATACACACACACATATAATCTGTATATATAATTAAACTAATTAAGGTAGAAAACACATATCTCATTCGGTCACTGGAACTACACAATCAGAAATTATACTATCCAGAAAAAGGTCATATAAATCATCTTATTCTTTCATTAAACATATTATTATATCATTGATATTTATATTACTCCTAGTTCCTAAATCCCTATATTAACCATATAAACTATATAAGCTAAGTAGTTTACAGAATGATGCCAATCTAGATTCATTGATGATGTAGAAATCATCCCTCTTCATGCTTCCACTGCAGTATGTGTTGTGCTATCCTGGTCTTCAGTAAAGAAACTAAATAAAAAATTAAACCATTTCTTCTAAAATCAAGAGCAAGACATGGATATCTGACCTCTCCACTTGTCTTCAATACAGTATTGAAATTCCTAATTTAGAGCAATAAGGCAAGATACAGGGGGTGTTATAAGGGTGTTATCATGTCATCTTTGCACATGACATGATCCTCTATTCAAAGAACCCCTCGGACTACTCTCTCAAGTGATCTGAGCTGATCCAAAACTTTGGCAAAGTAACTGAATATAAAATTAACCCAAGAAAATCAGTAGATTTCTGTGTGCCAACAACAAGAAGAGTGAGGCTGAAATCAGAAAAGCAACTTCTTTTGTAATAGCTTCAAAAACCAAAACAAACCAAAACAAAAAAAAAACCTCTGAAAAAGGAAATTAAAACAGATTTAAGGAAGTGGAAAAACTCCCATGCTCCTGGATTGGGAGAATTAACATTGTGAAAATAGAAATACTGCCCAAAGCTATCTACAAATTCAGTGCAATACTTGTCAATATCCCAACAACATTCATTAGTGAAATAGAAGAAGCAATCCAAAAATTCAAATGGAATAACAGAAGACCTTGAATAGCAAAAGCAATCCTTAGCAGTAAAAACAGTGCTGGAGGAATATCAATACCAAACTTCAAACTATTATAAAACTGTAGTTATAAAAACAGCTTGTCCCTGGCACATGAACAGGCCTGAGGATCAATGGAATAGAATTGAAGACCCAGACATGATACCACAGACTGATAGCCACTTAATCTTTGATAAGCATGCCATAATCATCAGATGGAAGAAACACAGCTTCTTCAACAAATGGTGCTGGCAGAACTGGCTATACACATGTAGAAAACTGAAGTTAGATCTTTATATATCAACCTGCAACAGATTCAACTCCAAATGGATCAGAGGACTTGAGGTAAGAACAGATACCCCAAAAATATTATAGGAAGGGATAATGGATATACAAGGGCTCCTTGGCACAGGTCAAAACTTCCTAAATAAAGATCCAAAAACATAACACATTAAGAAAGGCTGGATAAATGGAATCACATTACACAGCTTCTGTGTGGCATAGGACATAGCTAGCAAGATAAATAGAAAGCCCACAGACCGGGAGAAGATCTTCACTAGCCATACAACAAACAAGGGTCTCATATCAAAAATATACCTAGAGCTCATAAAACTAAACCCCCAGTAACAAATCCTCAAAGTAACAACCACCCCCATTAATAAATGATCTAAAGAATTAAAAAGAGATTTCTCTGGAGAGGAAATAAGTATACCCAATAGACATTTGAAGAAATGTTCCAAATCTCTGGCCATAAAAGAAATATAAATCAAAACTACATTGAGATTCCATCTCACCCATTAGACTGGTCATTATCAAGAAAACAAATAATAAGGCTGGGAAGGTGGCTCATTGTAGAGTGCTTGTCTTGCATGCATGAGGCCCTGGGTTCAATTCCTCAGCATCACATAAGCTGGAAGTGGAACTGAGGCTCAAGTGGTAGAGCGCTAGCCATAAGCTGAAGAGCTAAGGGACAGCGCCTAGGACCAGAGTTCAGGCCCCCCAACCAACAAAAAAAAAAAAAAAGGAAAGAAAACATATAATTAAAGATGCTGGCTGGGATGTGGCCAAAAGGGAATGCTACTACACACTTGGTGGAAATGTAAATTGGCTCAACCACTCTGGAAAGCAATATGGAGGTTCTGCAAAAGCCTCAACATAGAACTCCCTTATGAACCAGCAATCCCACTTTTGGGCATTTATCCAAAAGATCACAAACAAGGCCACACTAAAACTACCAGCACAACTATATTCATTACAGCATTATTTACTATAGCTAGTATATGGAACCAATCCAGATGCCCCACAGTAGAAGAATGGATCAAGAAAAGGTGGTATGTATACACAATGAAATTCTATGCTTCCATCAAAAGCAATGACATCAGCCCATTTGTAAGGAAATGTAAAGACTTGGTGTAAGGTATATTAAATAGGTAGGTTTCATTAGGTAGCTGACAAAGAGAACACCACTTGCTATTCAGGCAGGAAAAGAAGTTTATTTACTGCCACGCATGGTGGAGAGGCATGGCTGAAAAAAGGAAGGGGCGACCTACACCTAGGCCAGGGACAGGAAGAGGTGTGGCCAGGTGGGGGAAAGGTGTGGCCACACTGGATCTGGACATTACCTCATGGCCTGGGGCCTTCCTAAGGTCAGACATGGCCCAGGATGTGACCTAGTAGTAGGAGAAGGTGACTGCTTCCAGGTCTGCCAGTTACCTAGGTAACACATACTGGGAGGAAACTTAGCCAAGAAGTAGGGAGGTGTCCCTGTGCAGACCTTACACTTGGAAAAAATCCTATTGAGTCGTTAGCCAAAACCAAAGAAACATAGGTTCCATGGATTCCCTCATTTGTAATAATTAGTATATGTGTAGGATAGTCCTAGCAGAGGATCACAACAGAAATAGCTTTGCACATATGACCATATAAAATGATACTAATGGAAAAGAACTTCAAGATATGGAAACAAGACTTTTTGGGGGTTTTTTGTTTTTAAATGCACTATATGAAGTCAAGGAAGAGTGAACCAATGCAAAAGCAATAGACAACACTAGGTTAGAAATTAACTTTACAACATCTGGGGGAAGGGAGTCAAGGGGGAGGAAAAGTGGGAGGAAAAAAAGGAGGGGATAACACTGTTCTACAAGAAGCATACCTATTGCCTTAGTTATGGAATTGTAACCCCTCTGTACATCACCTTTACAATAAAATAAAACATTCACAAAAAGAAATAAAATAATGGTGGCCTCAACAAAAGTCTTTAATCCACTAAGAAAGGGCGAAAGGAATCTCTATGATATTAACAAAATGAAAATAAAACTTTTTCAAATGGGAACATCCCCTTTGTGCCTTTGGCTTCCCAACTCTAAGTTCAATGTCTTTTATATTATCTGGTAAATCCAGCTAACTATTTAGATTTGCTTTTAATACCAGAGAGGAGGAATTATATATAATATTTGATTAAATATGTGGATATAAACAACATAAAGAAAACAAATGTTGACTATGCTGTACACATTATACACTGCATACTAAACACTACAATATTTGTGTATATATATTACTATATAGTAATATATTAGTAATATTATAGTAATATATTTTATATCATACATATAATTATTATATCTAATTTATATGTAATATATATAATTATATAACATAATTATATTATACATAATATATTATACATTATATCATATATTATATAGTAATATGTATTGTTTATATATTAATTACATATTATAATATATTAATAATTAATTATATATAGTATAATATAATATATTACTATAATATTACTAATATAATATTACTGTATATTGTGCTATATATAGTAATATTACATTATATATTATATAATATACTATTATATATATATTTATTCTCATAACTAGTCTCATTCCACTTACTAGGATGTGGTGTAAGGCTACACTTGCAAAATTGCTGAAAAGAATAAAAGAATAAAATATGTATGTCTGTGTGTGTTTGCTGTGTGTATGTGTGTATTACACATTTTAAGCTAATTCTGTAGAGTCTGGCAGCACCATTTTCCCCCAAAGTTTGTGGTTCACTTAGCGTAAGTCCAACTTAGAAATGCTAAACACTGAATGACATTGTTTCCAGATGTAGCTTTTACCAGATCAAGTCTTGAGTAATTGTGAAGTCAGGTCTGAAAAGAGTAGCAAATTGAAGCAGCATATTACACAATTTATTGCCAAACAATTCCAGACACTAGGAAGAAGGTAGAACTAAAGCACTAAAAACATCAAATTCTTGGGTTCATGGAAGCTGTTTTTATGACCTCAAGTAACAGTATCTATTTAACACACACACACACACACACACAGAGAAAGAGAAAGAAGTACAGAGACAGAGCGACAGAGACATAGAAGGGAGAGACAGAGGGAGAAAAAATAATAAAATTAATTAACTTGAAGAAATAAGGAGACATCCAAGAAAATTATCCTTTGCAGAATATTCATTGCTGCAATGTTACTTTTGCTTTGTTACAACTATTGTTTACTGAGTTTACAATTGTACTTATAATAGAAAATCTCAATGTCCATTTTGCCCCACCCTACTTAACGCAAAGGACAGACAGTGTGACTCCAGACCTGAACATCAGCTCTTAATACTCCACTCTGAAGTACTCAAAATAGTTTATGTCCATGTATAAACTGAACCATCAGAAATAGGACCTCAATCCATTAAAATGTCAGAAGATCAAGTTGCTAGCAAGGCAATGGCTACATTTCCAAGCAGAGAGCCTGCATCATTGTCAGAGTCTAAGATTATTTAGACGGATTGATTTACTAACATGGTCAAAGACAAGATTTGTGTTTTTCAAAGGTGGATTTAGAGATTGAATTCTTTGTGTCTCACAAACTGTAAATAATCTCTACTCAGAAACAAAAAATCAAACATGTTGCTTTCAAATATCAAAAAATCATTCAAAAGTACCTGAATATATGACTCTGTCCAGGTTGAATATAAGATTCCTAGACAAGGTCTCCTTTAAAAAAATCCCCTTTTCAAATGATGACAGAATTTTATTCTATTCTGTATAACTCATTTCTCACTTTGACTTCTTAATGAAACTAACTGACCACAATAGGAAAAAATAAATCAGATAAAAGATTTTACTTCTGTTTGTTATATTCCTAATTACTGGTGTAGTCTATTTTTAATTAAATATCGAAATCAATAAACTTCTGGAAAACCTAGTCTCTCAATGCTCAATGTATCATTGTAACTTATACACACAATACTTTAATTCCATCCATGCTAACATCAATAGTCAATATCTTTTTCATCTTCAAAAGTACTTGAGAAAGGTCAAATTTTAATTTGACTTCAAGTCAAACATATGTAGATACAAAAAAGTTACCTATTGAGTTATGTTCATTAAAGCTCTTAAGAAAGTATTTGTCTGACAAAATCTTAGCTAAAATTAAAACTTCTGGCAAAAGGATAGTAGGAGAAATGTAAGTTACTCTGATTTTTTACTATACTTTTCTTTTTATTTAATAGATTTTCTGTTATTCTGGGTGACCCAATTCTGTGTATTTTGCCCTCATATATGAACAGATGACCTATAGTCCAGGAAATTAAACTATCCCTTGGGAAAGCTATTAATTCAAAATGGGCATATCTACAATGTCAATAAAAAATATACTCCTTGAGCTAATCTTCCTAAACTTTGATTAAGATGTTTCATCTCTCTTGGTATTATCAGGCTGGGAGGATCTAAGTTTCAAGAAGTTAAAAGATTTTTATGCTGTCATGGAGGTCAGACTTATCCATTATAGAAAAATACAGAATCTTTGTTTGAAGTTCAGAAGTTTGTTTGAGAAATACAGAATATTGTTTGAGTCCCTGGATTCAGGTAAAATTTTGCCAGTTAAAATTCAGTCTACTTGTCTTGCAATTACAGGAATTTGCTTTATATTATTATTAGAATATAGCATTTAACTCCCATAATTTTACTTTGACTAGACTTTTGCAAATACCTTTCAGTATAATCTGGCTGTTGATCAAGTTCTTGGGTGTGGGGATTCTTTAATATTATTGGAGAAGGTTGGACATATCAATAGTTAACAATTTGTTTGTCCCATAGTAAGTATCCATTATTTACTCTAAACAAGACAAACTAATCAAAACCAGAGATCAAGAAATTCACTTAAGGAAGATGGACAGAAGTGTGATTAAAAAAAAGTGTGATAAAAAAACAAGCATATACTGAAAAATGGGGCTTAACCCCATAACAAAGATCAGCAAAGATCTTTTTGATATATTGATGCTACACCAAGACTCTAGAACTCCCCATCAGTAGAGAGAAAGAACAATGTGTGATCATCTAGGCAGAATACAATGGCTTGTTCCAGGAATACAGAGAAGATTTAAGCAAGTGGGCATAATCCTGATGAAAGAGAATAAAAACAATTAATGATTTTAGTCTTTTCAAAAGAGAGATAATGGCATTCCAAAAATTAGCCAGGATATTTTTAAAATTTTATTGTAAAATGATGCACATAGGGGTTACAGTTACATGTGTAAGACAATGAGTACATTACTTCTCGATCACTGTTAGCCCTTCCTTTCCTTCTTGTTGTCCCACTATCCTTTCCTTCCCCCACTTCCCCCACTACTCCCCACTGCAGTACATCCCCCCCTCCCCATCACCCCCTCCACCGAAGTTGTAAAGTTCATTTCCAATATACTGTCCTGTGGGTATCCTTGTTGTAATGGTCATCCTGTGTCCTTGTTTCAGCGTTTTATTCCCCTTCCCATCCCCAGATAAGACATGTGTATATACAAGATCCAGGGTACCAAAATCAAGTACAGTGACAAGAGGGGATATACCATAGGAGGAAGAACATACAAAGGAAACAGCAACAAAAATAAATAAATAAAATCACATGGTACATTTAAAACAATAACAATAAAGATAGACCTCTTGTGTCCCTATCTTGGGGTTCATTTCAGTTGGCACCTTCTTTTTTAAATTTTAATACATTATTTACTGTAAAAATACTGTACAAAGAAGTTACAGTTACATGAGCAAGGTAATGAGTACAATTCCTATCAAGTATTGTTGCCTCCTCCTTTGTTTTTCCCCTACAACCCTTTCCCTGCCCCCCCCCCCCCCCCCCCCCGCCCTGCTCCCACCTTAATTGTAAAGTTTGTTTTTCAACTTGGTGTCTTGTCCATCTCATTGTTACAATGGGTCAATCTGTATCCCAGTTTAAGCATTTTGTTTTTTCCCTTCCCCTCCCCAAATTAGAGAAGTGTATATACAAGATGCAGGAAACTGACATCAAATACAGTGAAAACAGGGGTTATATCATGGGGGAGGAACATACAAAGAAATACCAAAAAAATCACATGGTACATTATAAATACACATCCGTTTATATGGTCATATGTACCTGGCTTTTGAGCTTTTCAGCTCATCTGATTAGATTATCCTATATGTATACTCGTTATTGCAAATAAGAAAAACCATGGGATCTAAATTCCTTTAGGACTGGGTTACTTCACTTAATATGACTTTTTTCCAAGTCTTTCCATTTCCTAACAATTGGGCAGTATCGTTCTTTGTGATGGAAGCACAGAATTTCATTACATATATATATGTGAAGGGAGCCTTCATCATAAAGATGTATCGGATCTTGTCAAATGCTTTTTCTGCATCTATTGAGATAACCGTGTGATTATTATCCTTGCTCTTATTGATGTGATGAATAATTTTAATTGATTTGTGTATATTAAACCAGCTTTGCATCCCTGAAAAGAATCCTGTGTGATTGTGGTCTATGATTTTTTTGGATGAATTGTTGAAGTCGATTGGCCAAAAGTTTGTTGAGAAGTTTTGCATCAATATTCATCAAAGAAATGGGTCTATAGTTTTGTTTCTTTGATGAGTCCCTGCCTGGTTTGGGGATGAGGGATATGATGGTTTCATAGAAAGTGTTTGGTAGTGAACTTTCTCTTTCAATTTCATTGAAGAGTTTCAGGAGTAGTGATGTGAGTTCTGCTTTGAAGGCCTTGTAGAATTCTGCTGTAAATATATCGGGTCCTGGTCTTTGCTTAGATGGGAGCCCTCTTATTGCTGTTTCTATTTCAATGCTTGATATGGGCCTGTTAAGTTTGTTTAACTCACCTTGGTTTAGTTTTGGCATGTTGATATTTGCTAGGAAATCGTCCGTTTCTTCAAGGTCCTCAAACTTAGTAGCATAAAGGTTTGAGAAGTGTTCCCTTATAATGTGGATCTTGGTTGTTTCTGTGGTGATATTTCCATTCTCATCTCTGAGTTTGTTTATTTGGGGGTGTTCTCTTCTTTTCCTGATAATATTTGCTAAGGGTCGGTCAATTTTGTTAATTTTTTCAAAGAACCAGCTCTTTGTTTTGTTGATATTTTCTATGATTTTTTGGATTCTAACTCATTTAATTCTGATTTAATTTTGATTATTTCTTTCCATCTACTGGATTCGCGTTTATTTTGCTGCTCTTTTTCAAGGAGGTTCAGATTTCTCATTAAATTGTTGGTTTCAGATCTCTCCAATTTGTTGTTGTAGGAACTCAGAGCTATAAACTTGCTTCTGAGTACTGCCTTTGCTGTATCCCAAAGGAGCTGGTAATTTGTGTATTCATTTCTGTTGAATATCATGAACATTTGACTTTCCTTTCTAATTTCTTCCATGACCCACTGGTGATCCAACAGTGTATTGTTCAGTCTCCATGTGTTACAGGACTTTCTTTGCTGGCTTTTGGTGTTGAGTTCTAATTTTATTCCTTTGTGTTCTCAGAGAATGCAGGGCATAACTTTGATGTTTCTGAATTTGGACAAGTTTTCTTTGTGTCCTAAAATGTGGTTTATTTTGGAAAATGTTCCAAGTGCTGTTGAGAAAAATGTGTATTCTGATGCTGCTGGGTGAAATATTCAGTATTCTGTTAAATCTAGTTGATATATGCATTTGTTTAGATCAGCAGTTTTTCTGTTGAGATTTTGCTGAGTTGATGTATCTATTGGGGATAATGGTGTGTTATAGTCCCCAACAATTAATGTCTTTGGATCTATGTGAGATTTGAGGGAAAGTAGTGTTTCTTGGATGAATTTGGGTGCTATATTTTTTGGTGAATACATATTTAGAAATGCAATATCTTCCTGTAGGAGAGATCCCTTAATTAGTATGTAGCGACCTTCTTTATCTCTTTTCACTAATTTTAATTTGGAGTCTGTTTCATCTGATATTAGGATTGCAACTCCTGACTGTTAATGGGGGCCATTTGCTTGGTAGATTTTATTCCAGGCTTTCACTTTCAAAATATGTTTGTTTTTATGGCAAGGTGTGACTCTTGAAGATAGCAGATAGAAGGATCATGCTTTTTAATCCACCTAGACATTCTATGTCACTTAATTGCAGAATTTAGTCCATTAATGTTAAGAGTGAGGACTGAGAGGTGTTTGGTAGTTCCTGCCTGCATTTCTTTTATGTCTAGAGAAGGTGAGCATTTCTTCATATGTCTTTGGCCATTCTTGTTTCCTCTTCACAGAAGTCTCTCTTCAAGTCTTTAGCCCACTTGCTGTTTCTTTGAGGATTTGTTTTTGGATGATTTATTTATTTTTGAGTTCCAGGTATATTTTAGATATGATATCCAAGATATTTTTGATCATCATAATTATTTTAGACATTTTTGTATTTTAATAGTAGAAGTCAATGAATATTCTAAAGCATAGATGATTAGATTCATGATTAACAAAGTCACTTCAGTAATTATAGATATTAATATAGCAAGTTTAAAAATTTACATATACTGGGTTAGAGATGATGGTTCCTTACAATAAATACATAGAAGTACTCTATGGAAAATATATGTAAGATGAAATTGACCAAACTTTTTGATGAACTTCAATATTAAAGGAACAGTAAGAATCAAACTGTAGCTATTGATTATAAGCTTTCTATTTTCATATCCAACACAGAGAACACTCAGTATATAAAAGACTCATACAAAAGACAGAAGAGAAGCAAGTTGCAGAAACGCTAACTCTGAAGTGACAAAGAACATTGTTTATTGTGAACAAGATAAATCAGAATTACATTTACAATATCAAGTTCAAGCAAAGCCAACCAAAATAATTCAAATAACAAGAATATGGAAGAGAAGACGTGTGGTCTGAAACTATGAACCTGAGCATTGCCAGCACAAAGGTGATGTTTATATTTTCAGGGCCTAATGAGAAATTGCATGAGAATGGGAATGTGGATCTGAAAGGCAGAAGAATGTAGTGGAGAGTTAGTTAAAAAAAAAAAAAGGTTCTCCACTCATACTCTGGCTAAAAAAAAGAAGTATTTTCCTATCTTGTTTCCTATCTCCATAGTTCAGTAAACATTAGTCAAAAAGTATACTCTTGAAATACTCTCAGTAACATTTCATTTTACTTTGTTATAGGCTCTGTAATCCTTGCTCAATTAAAAGTATTCCTTCTATGTTGCCTTATTATTGATTTTTCTTTTACATGGCAGGTCTATATGACCAAATGATAGTGATAAAGGTCCAAGAATTTCCAGTCAATATGAGAGCAACCATAAACCTAAAAGAGAATTCTCCATCTCACACTAATCGATGTGCTGAATACCCAATGCATTGGACATATATTGAGCACCTTCTTTTGCCTCAATTAAGAAAATAGAGGTCTCAACAGATATGAGATAATGAGATCCACCACGCTTTGTGACTACTGTTAATTTCTTTGAATATTAATAAATTACTCTTAAACATAGATGTAAAATTGGTCTGTGAGTCAATATGTCAGATGGATAATGATCATTAATTCATGTCCAAAAGTTTGTGTCTTTTTTACTGAGTAATAAATCACCATATACAGTTATTGTCAAAAATCAATGTCTTCATTTTCAACCAGTGAAAATTCAGATGCAGAAAGTATTTAGACAGATTTGAAACATGAGAAATATGTTTAATTTGTCACTTCATAAAATCCAGTCCATTCTGACAAGTATCAAATTACAATGCAATATCTCTTATGTAAAAACATCTTCTACTGATAAAGCCACTTAGGTGAAATTAATGCCACTAAATATTATAAAATGTATTATTTAAAGATAAAACATTATTTCTTGATATTTTGAAATTTAGGAAGTTATTTTCAGAATTATTGTTATAAAATGAACAATAGCACAAATGCACTAAAATACTTAAATTTGCTTTATTAAATACTCTTCAAAAAGTTTTCTAGCAATTTTAAGATGAATTGCACATATTAAAATTACTCTCTTATCATTCACAGATGAACCACAGATTAATTATTTTGTATCTTTAAAGAATGCACAGTCTTAAAGAGAGACTTCTCTGAAGAGGAAATAAAAATGGCCAACGGACAAATTAAAAAATGCTCAACTTCTCTAGTCATAAAAGAAGCAAATCAAAACAATATTGAGATTCTACCTCACCCCAGTTAGAATGGCTATAATCAAGAACTCTAATAACAACAGATGCTG